>NC_090255.1:32114792-32144792 GCF_037325665.1 Littorina saxatilis
GTTCCACATTATAATAAAATAAACTTACCTTTGTGAAAATGACGAGAGCAAACACGAAGGCCATCCGATGAGTGCTCGAAAGTGATATTCGTGCGTCGGATTGCTGCAACCCATGCTCTCCTTCTTCGCTCTGTCACAGCCTTGACATGCTTCCCCTCGCGAGTTTTCACCTTAGGAATTCGAAAAAAACGCAGACTTTCGTTTTTCTTTTGTCCTTTCCAGTTGTGACTCGCGTTTGTGCAGTTAACAACACAACAAGACGCTCCAGGAGCCATGATGACAGCCAAAGAACTTCCCAAACGCTAACTGAACCGGTACTAGCACTAGTAGCAGCCGAAGCACGCAATATCCTGCTTACCAAGATGGCCGCCGCTTAGAAAACCAGTGGCTGTGACGTCACGATCGCATTGCCGATTACGCTGAATTGTGACCATTCTTTGTCTGTCTGTCTGTTTGTCTGTCATTATGATCTCTCTCTCTCTCTCTCTCTCTCTCTCTCTCTCTCTCTCTCTTTGTCTCTGCCTCTCTCCCTCTGTCTCTCTCACTGTCCCAGTTTTCTGACTGCATTGCACACATTATACCCTGCTGCTAAAATATGATTACCTCACTTTACGGTCACTGTGTTTGCTGGAGGGAGCGCTAACTATTCAGTGTTGTTGACCATGTTTAAACAGAATTTTATTCAAAATACATCACAGTCATGAAACAATGGAAAACATACAACTAGGACACGCACCCAAGCAAATGCTTATTTGATGTGACCAGAACAATACTAAATTACACACATTTTCATAATTATGGTGGACATAACAAACACAACCCAGTGTTGAACAAATTGTAGAAATGGAGTGAAATAAGACAGTGTTGTTGGCCACTCCATTTCAAAAAATAAGTAAAGATAGAGAGCCAGAAGATAGAGTGATCGGAAGGTCGCTGGTTCGCCGGGACGCCGGGACACGGGTCAACTTTATGTGCAAACGGCCCAGTGACGGAAGCCATGTCCCACCCCCGTGTCACCACAATGGCACGTACAAGATCTTGGCCATTCTACCTAAACACGCATACATCAAAAGCCGTGAGGGCGTAAAACTCGAATCATATAACCCATATCATGTGTCGCTGGCTGACCGTAATGTGACCTGCTGGTGGGGCAGCGCCACTAAGTGGACAGCACTCTTTCTGACCGGTGTAACACGAAATTGTTACACCACGAAAAATTTACTCCGGAGTAAACATTTCGTACGAAATTCTTACTCCGAGTACACCTTTCGTACGAGAAAAGAACTCCCCAAGGTACGAACAAATTACTGAATCCCTCCACGAAATTTTGACTCCCCGGAGTAAAAATCTCGTGAGAGTAATTTTCTCGTGTTACACCGGGCTACTCGCGTGAGCTTTGCGCACTGGTCAATGACTGTTTAAAAAAAAACGTTTGATCGTATTTCAGGTATCTAGTCAGTCCTTAAAATGCATCAACCAAACGCCTGTAGGACATGAAGCAAGATCATCATCATCATCATCATCATCATCATCATCATCATCATCATCATTAGTTTACGCAGTCACAATGGCAGAGAACACAGTAGGGCTCAGCAAAAACCCAGACTAAAACAGTGTGAGAGGAACATTAATTTTTGTGTGGTGTGCTGCCCTCTCCGCTAAGGTAAGAGAAGAAACTGACCCAAGGAAGAGAGAGAGAGAGAGAGAGAGAGAGAGACAGAGAGACAGAGAGAGACAGACAGACAGACAGACAGAGGCAGAGAGAGAGAGACAGAGACAGAGAGAGAGAGAGAGAGAGAGAGAGAGAGAGACAGAGACAGAGACAGAGAGAGACAGATAGAGAGAGGGAGTTTTCAGGAGCGGAGAGAAACAGACAGGCAGACAGGCACACACTGAGACACACAGAGAGAGCAGTTTGTCCTGGTGGCCACATCGAGGTCGTTGTCTCGGTGTTTAAGGTCTCTGTCGGTAACCGCGTGCTAACACAAGTCTATATATATCTATATAGCGTCCTGCATTGCCTACGTGGCTGGCCGCTTTAGTACCCACAGGTGTACAGCGGAATTTAGGTGTTTTTGTTTTTGAAGCGGTGGGGAAGCAATAAAGAGGTCGTCGATATCAAAACTGATATCGACGGAAATGTCGTCGATATCACTTTTTCACTGAGCTCAGCTTTTGTTTTGATATCGACGACCTCTTTATTGCTTCCCCACTTCAAAAACAAAAACACCTACATCTAAAAACAAACAAATATATATGAAAATTTAATGATCCCAGAATTTAGTTGAGCAAGTGACTAAAGACGTTTTGAAAGAAAAGACATTTTGAAATACTGAAAAGTACAAGAAAAGAGTGAACAAAAAGAAATAATAATCAGAGGGAGGGATATGGAACAGCCAAAACCGAGACAAATACTTTTGTAATTTCTTTACAGTAAATACAAAATGTCCAGAGAATTAGCAATATATCTAACATTGACTGACTGTGTGATGATATCTTCTGCTATTGGTCTGTTTCGACAGTGATATCAAAATCTCGACCTCCAGTCTCGATTTTGATATCAATGTCTGAACAGACCATAGCAGAAGATATCATCACACAGTCCGTCAATATTGGGTAATATTGCTATTTCATATGTAACGTGGATTTTCATTGGTCAATTGGGCAAAACTGAGCTCATTGTAAAAGTGATATCGACGACATTTCCGTCGATATCAGTTTTGATATCGACGACCTCTTTATTGCTTCCCCACTTCAAAAACAAAAACACAGTACATTTAAAAACAAACAAATATATATGAAAATGTAATGATCCCAGAATTTAGTTGAGCAAGTGACTAAAGACTTTGAAAGAAAAGACATTTTGAAATACTGAAAAGTACAAGAAAAGAGTGAACAAAAAGAAATAATAATCAGAGGGAGGGATATGGAACAGCCAAAACTGAGACAAATACTTTTGTAATTTCTTTACAGTAAATACAAAATGTCCAGAGAATTAGCAATATATCTAACATTGACTGACTGTGTGATGATATCTTCTGCTATTGGTCTGTTTCGACAGTGATATCAAAATCTCGACCTCCAGTCTCGATTTTGATATCACTGTCTCAACAGACCATAGCAGAAGATATCATCACACAGTCCGTCAATATTACCCAATTGATTTTTTTTTTATTCAAAAAGTTTGATTTAAAAAAACATGTTTAATTATAGAATCAAAAAACAAAAAAGGTATGTTGTTCGGAACGTTTGATTATTGAAAAAACAAAACGTTACGTTCACAAATATATATACCCAGCATATCGTAACGTTTTGTTTCGGTGTCAGAATAATGTGACTGGGTGAGACATGAAGCCTGTGCTGCCACTTCTGTCTTGTGTGTGGAGCACGTTATTTATTTATTTATTAAGGAGATTTCTATAGCGCATAACTAAAAGCACTATGCGCTTTAAATGTCAAAACAGCACCGCCCTGATATCACCCTTCGTGGTGGACTGGGCGTTAAGCAAACAAACAAACAAACGTTTTGTTTTGTCAATAATTAAACGTTCCAACAAAATACCTTTCTTGGTTTTTTTATTCTGAATTTTGGAACTTTGGCAGTCTAATATGATTCGGATTTTCACGCTAAATCAAAGACAAAACGAAAAGTTTACAAGAACTTCAAGGTTTATTCAATTTAAAACCCAAAAGGTCGAAGTTCTTGCAAAAGTTTAGTTTGTTTCTATAATTGAACGTTCCATTTAACTTGACATCTCTTGCATCTGTTAAGTGTATTTTTTTTTTTATAGATACAGTTTTCTTGTTATGTATTTATAACGTACTTATATGTAAGACAAACGGACACAGCCAGACAAACGGACACAGCCAGACAAACGGACACAGCCAGACAAACGGACACAGCCAGACAAACGGACACAGCCAGACAAACGGACACAGCCAGACAAACGGACACAGCCAGACAAACGGTCAAACCAACCCAGCAGACACATGGCCGACAAACATAACAGAATTAATCAAATCAAGATTAAATTGTTTTATTTTATTTTATTTTAATCCACAGATTCTGCAAATCTGGTTTACCTGAATGAAAAATCAAAAACATAAGCACGGCAACAAAACAACAAAGTGGTTATTTTAAAAGTCAAGAACAACACATTAACATGGTGGTGACACAACAAGGTTAGCTTTTTTTCTTAATGTATCTTTTTCAAATCGAACGACACATTATCACAGTGGGAACATATCAAGGTAAGTTTGGGTTTTCTTAATTCAAAACAATACAATAACAAGGTTGCTACACAACAAGGTAAAACAACATATGTGTTTTCAAGTTTTTTAAATCAAAAACAACACATTTACACGATGTTGACACAACAACATATTTTTTTCTGAATCAAAAACGATTAGAACTGTTGGATAACAACCACAAGGTAAGGCTGGATTTTGAAGGTAACATATGTTTTTGGAATCAGAAAATGATGAAGAATACGATAAACGTAATTTTGGATCGTTTTATAAAAAAATAATTTTAATTACAATTTTCAAATTTATAATGACCAAAGTCATCAATTCAATTTTAAGCCTCCAAGCTGAAATGCAATACCAAAGTCCGGCCTTCGTCGAAGATTGCTTTGCCAAAATGTCAATCAATTTTATTGAAAAATGAGGGTGTGACAGTGCCGCCTCAACTTTTACAAAATGCCGGATATGACGTCATCAAAGATATTTATCGAAAACATGAAAAAAAAGGCTGGGGATATCATACCCAGGAACTCTCATGAACAATTTCATACAGATCAGTCCAGTAGTTTACTCTGAATCGCTCTACACACACACACCCACAGACACGACACACACACATACACCACGACCCTCGTCTCGATTCCCTCTCTATGTTTTGGCCTGCGTTCAACAAAATAAGCCAATGCTGTAGTTCTTTCTTTGGCAATTCGTATGGTCTTCGTATAGGTAACGTAAAACATGGCTATTAGTCTGACCAGTCGACCTGCGGTCAAACCTTCTAACATGTAGGCGTCCGCAGTAACTGTTGTATGCCTGTGCCGGCTGAACCCGGTGACCGGCGTTTCACCTCTTTGCATAAAATTAATAGACGTTGCTGTCAACTCGGGTTTAATCTGTGTTGTGTCCAACCGCTGGGAGGCTATTAAAGGACTTTGCGTTGGTCAAATTGTTGTACTGTAAGTGACTGTTATAGATTGGTCAGTCAGTGAACTGGTGACCTGCTTACTACCCTCTCTCTCTCTCTCCCTCTCTTGATCCCTCAGTGACCTCTCTCTCTCTCTCGTCGCAAAGGCCTTTCTCTCTCTCTCTCTCTCTCTCTCTCTCTCTCTCTCTCTCTCTTTCTCTCTCTTTCTTTTGGTCCCCAGTCTGTCTGTCTGTCTGTCTCTCTGCCTCTCTCTCTGTATCTCTGTGTGTCTCTTCCTCCTTCTGTCTCTCTCCTGTCTTCAATAAATGTTAAATCTCGGTTGGTCAGTGAACCAATCTCTCTCTGTCTTATTCAGTCTGCCTGTCTGTTTCTCTCTCTCTCTCTCTCTTTTTCTCTCTCTCTCTTTCTCTCTCTCTCTCTCTCTTTCTCTCTCTCTCTCTCTCTCTCTCTCTCTCTCTCTCTCTTTCTCTCTTTGTCCAGTGAAATGATTTTTCTATCTATCTTTTATCTTGGTCAGTGAACCGATCTCCCTTCTCTTTTGCTCTCTCTCTCTCTCTCTCTCTCTCTCTCTCTCTCTTTCTCTCTCTCTCTCAGTCTCTCTCTCTCCCTCTCTCAGTCTCTTTCTCTCCCTCTCAGTCTCTCTCTCTCTCTCTCTCTCTCTCTCTCCAGTATTTGGACTCCGGAGTTCTTCAGTCAGTTCTTGGTGTACCCATCTAGACATGCTCGGGCTCACGCGCGCATGCCATCGTCGGAAGCTGATGGTTGATTGGTCGGAAAATACATTTGCCATGGAACGCCCCGCCGCACGCACACACACACGCACGCACACACACAGACACACACACACGCGCGCGCGCGCTCAGTTACTTGTCATGTCGGTACCACAGAGGTATATGACACTGATAGTCAAGTATTAGTCAGTATTCCTGTATTAATAGTAGCAGCATTAGTTGGTCACGGCGGTTCACAGGAAGAGTTCCTTGCCCACCTCTAGCTCTGTGGACCGGCGGCTTGAGGTGAACCAAAAGTTCATGACCCGGACAGCCAAACTCTAGCCCCTATCCCATACTGCCCCGCGACTATCGTCTGCAGCTCTAGAGAGAGAGAAAGAGAGAGAGAGAGAGTTTGATACAAGCATGTATTAGTAGTGACTGGCCACTGCATTGGACCTTAGAAAATGACGGGGAGAATTTTGTCCAAGGTTTCTGTTTTCTCTCGCTGGGTGGCAGCTCCAGACATGTCCCCAACACAACTTCAGAAAGGAAGGACAACCATCAGGAGACTATGAGGATTTTATCCTTCTGCTGTCAAGGTATACTTCTATTTTTCAAATGTATCCCTTTGTTTCGCCCGCTATGATTGGCTGACTGCAGTGATATATATTATATACATATGCACAGCTCAACCGGTATCAGCCTTGCACGTGTTATGTTGAATCCGAGGCTCCTGTTGTATATATATATATATTTATATATAAAGTTCTATCCGACGACGACGATGTTAACAACGACGTTCCGTTGAGTTTAGTGTTGATGATTCAATATCGGCGTTGTTTTCATCGCTAAGAGAGTAAATTCGGCGTTGGCTACGTGACAGAAGTAAGGTATATATAAATGCCTGCCGGTAGGCGTCTCTATCTGGAAGTGGTGACTTACCAGCCGGAAACTAACTGTTTTTCTCAGAAAGTTAGTTGAATCACTTTTGGTGATTGTCAGTACGTGTATGTAAGCCGGAGATAGGGAAACCGGACTTTTCGTTTGAACTGAATATTCATTGCAGGTCTGTATGCCAAGCTTTTCTCTTCGATTTATTCGTTGGTTGTATTTTTACATGTGTTTGTTTGTTTGTTTGTTTGTTTGTTTGTTTGTTTGTTACTGAGCAACAGTTTTGTTTATTAACATGGGATCTGAAATGTGCGATGCGTTTGGTGTGTTTTTTCGAAGAAAAACCCTCGGTGACGTATTTTAGACTTCTTACCTTGTAAGACTTTTCTTCTTCTTCTTCAGATTTTGTATGTCTGTTCAAAACCAATGTGAATGTTTCTCCATTTCAAGACTCCGTCCTTTTTCGAGACCTGATTTGCTAAGATTTTTGAAAGTCTGAAAAGGATAAATCTACTGTTTTTATGGAAACAGTAACTCTTTTGAAATATTTCCTGGTGGGGTTTTACCGGTCGTTTCAGAACGCCCTTGTTTCATGTCCACGTTGCGCCCACACCGGTGTAGCGATGTCAGATATCTTCCTCTGTTACCTTTCTGATTCGGCCTCGTTGATCTTGTATAAACTCCACACTGAACAAAAAACCCACCCTTCGATAGTACTGACTCGGACGATCGACCTTAGGTACCTTACATTCACGAGGTCAAATTTGTCCAACCGATTTTTGTTTATTTAAACTTAGAAATTTGATTCATCCTAAAATGTTTCCCTTCTCATTCAAGGGACGTAACCACTCGGTACACCTTTTCGAAGAAATTGAATTTGGGGGTGAAATCACCACCAATTTTCTTTACATGCAAGAAACTGACATGCTTTTCGTCCTAAATTAAGTTCGCTTCTTTAATTTTTACCAGGAAACAACATTTCAGTCTCGAGTATATATCGAGTCAGAAAGGTGACAGAGGCAGAAAGCTGACATCGTTACACCGGCTTGTATCCCCCCACACCCGTAGTCTCTTTGCCTTCCATACGATTCAATAGACACATCACATTTTTTTTTATCACAACCGATTCACTCTGAAGTTTCTTTTTACATTTAGTCAAGTTTTGACTAAATGTTTTAACATAGAGGGGGAATCGAGACGAGGGTCGTGGTGTATGTGTGTGTGTGTGTGTGTGTGTGGTGTGTGTGTGTGTGTGTGTGTGTGTGTGTGTGTGTGTGTGCGTGTGTGTGTGTGTAGAGCGATTCAGAGTAAACTACTGGACCGATCTTTATGAAATTTTACATGAGAGTTCCGGGGTATGATATCCCCAGTCTTTTTTTTCATTTTTTCGATAAATGTCTTTGATGACGTCATATCCGGCTTTTTGTAAAAGTTGAGGCGGCACTGTCACACCTTCATTTTTCAATCAAATTGATTGAAATGTTGGCCAAGCAATCTTCGACGAAGGCCGGACTTCGGTATTGCATTTCAGCAGGAAGGCTTAAAAATTAATTAATGACTTTGGTCATTAAAAATCTGAAAATTGTAATTAAAATTCATTTTGTATAAAACGATCCAAAATTACTTTTATTTTATTCTTCATCATGTTCTGATTCCAAAAACATATCAATATGTTATATTTGGATTAAAAACAAGTTCTGAAAATTAAAAATATAAAAATTATGATCAAAATTAAATTTCCGAAATCGTTTTAAAAACAATTTCATCTTCTTTCTTGTCGGTTCCTGATTCCAAAAACATATAGATATGGTATGTTTGGATTAAAAACACGCTCAGAAAGTTAAAACGAAGAGAGGTACAGTAAAGCGTGCAATGCAGCACAGCGCAACCACTACCGCGCTAAACAGGCTCGTCACTTTCACTGCCTTTTGCACTGGCGGCGGACAACGGTCATTGCGAAAAAATGCAGTGCGTTCAGTTTCATTCTGTGAGTTCCACAGCTTGACTAAATGTAGTAATTTCGCCTGACGCGACTTGTTCTTCTTGTGCATAGTCGAACCTTGGTCCTCAGTTTTGGTACAATTGATTTTTCAGGAATTAGTCAAGCCTTGGTCCTCAGTTTTGGTACGATTGATTTTTCAAGAATTAGTCAAGCCTTGGTCCTCAGTTTTGGTAGATTGATTTTTCAAGAATTAGTCAAGCCTTGGTCCTCAGTTTTGGTACGATTGATTTTTCAAGAATTAGTCAAGCCTTGGTCCTCAGTTTTGGTACGATTGATTTTTCAAGAATTAGTCAAGCCTTGGTCCTCAGTTTTGGTACGATTGATTTTTCAAGAATTAGTCGAGCCTTGGTCCTCAGTTTTGGTACGATTGATTTTTCAAGAGTTAGTCGAGCCTTGGTCCTCAGTTTTGGTACGATTGATTTTTCAAGAGTTAGTCAAGCCTTGGTCTTCAGTTTTGGTACGATTGATGATTTTTCAAGAATGTATTTTCAAAACGAGGTAAAACTTACAATCTATTATATTATATTATAAGTCGATGTTCCTTTTCGTGCCAGATGTAATGGTACTAAGCTTGTTGTATTGTTTCTCAATATTGTTATTTTGTGCGTGTGTGTTCTCTATACATTTCCTGTTCTATGGTACTGCTGCTACGCTCGCGTCTTTATTCCCTGTGAATGTTATTTTTGTTCCAACGTTGCTTCTAGACTTGCATGAGATGCAACTTTAATCCCGTATATCTTCTCGTCAGGGCTCACTTCGACTAGTCTCAACCCTTCTTACCCGTTAATATTATAGTCGATTGAGTTCTTGTTGGAAGTCCACGGCAGGCAGTTCCGGTGATTACATTAATGGCTGATTATGGAAATCCGTTTTATTTTTTTGTACTTGTTGATTTTTATTTGAGGCCGTGTCGACCAGTACAGTGTAAGAATTATTTTTGTAAATTTGTTATTTGAGATGTTAACAACAAAATGATCACCTTAGAAATGCTGTATACATTGTAAGTGAAAGGCTGATTGAGGGAATTTAATTTATTAATGACTTATTTTTTGTATTTATTCATCAGCAATATATCAGTTCAGTCTCGTAGCACGCTTCAGTCTCGTAGCACGCCGGTTGGCCTAGTGGTAAGCCGTCCGCCCCGTGATCGGTCGTGGGTTCGAACCCCGGCCGGGTCATACCTAAGACTTTAACATTGGCAATCTAGTGGCTGCTCCGCCTGGCGTCTGGCATTATGGGGTTAGTGCTAGGACTGGTTGGTCCGGTGTCAGAATAATGTGACTGGGTGAGACACGAAGCCTGTGCTGCGACTTCTGTCTTGTGTGTGGCGCACGGCGTTATATGTCAAAGCAGCACCGCCCTGATATGGCCCTTCGTGGTCGGCTGGGCGTTAAACAAAAAGTAAAAAATAAATAAATAAATCGTAGCACGCACCAGTCCCAATATTGTAGACCTGTACGTCTTCTTCCTCCTCCTCCTCCTTAATTCGTAAAAACTGAGTTTATCTAGGTTTTATTTGTTTGGTTTTCCTTTCATTTTTTTGTTGTGCTTGGCTTTTGGCGACATTTGAGTCGTTTGTATGGACTGACCATTGCGAGTGAACGGTCCAGTTTCTTGCTGGCCACTTAGTGGACAACCATTACGTGACATGACGCGGCAGAGATATGGACGGTGGGTCGACCGGCGCGCACCCATTTTACCAAACACATTTACCGGAAATACTCGTCAACACATGTTCCTGTATGAAAGGCTGTGAGTGAGCTGGCCCTGCGCATGTATTATAAGAACGATCATCGGGAGTCATACAAAGAAATGTACCAGAAATACTCATCTGCACATGTTCCTATGTGTTGTATAGGCTGTGAGCGACTTGGCCCTGGACGTGCATTATCAAAACGACTGCACTAGGAGCGACAAAACTCGAATTAGTTTTGTTTGAAGGTACTTATGGAGTTGTAATGACATTGCCGTTGTCATCGCGTTCGTTTTTTTCCTTGAATGCTTATGTCTTGTGTTAGGTGTCATATACATCTGCTTTGTAAATGTTGCCAATTATGATTGTATGCAGTCATGATAAACTGACAATCGGCATTGTTTATGACTGAATGGCTGATGGACGAAGGTCAAGGCCACAACATTTTTGAAAAAAAAAACATGCGGGAGGTTTCGGTAACGCTAGTACAACAACTCTTGTAGGTTCAGGTTTGGTTGTTGTTGTTATTGTTGCTGCTGACTTTAGTACCTCAGATTCAAGTTAAATTGTAGTTGATGTTGCTGATTCTGTTGTTGTTGCTGCTGTTGTTGTTGTTGTTGTTCAATAATCAGGTTGGTGTTGTTGGTGTTAAACTCGGAAATTGACGCTTATTTCAGCTTATTCCGGTTACAGAAATGAAGTTTTTGTAACAGAGAATGTTGTGACAGATTCAAAGTTTATCATTTTGTCAGGGGCTCACATCCATGAGAGATGGCATAGGACATATGTCCTGGACAATGCAAAAGCGATAGGACATTTGTCCCGAACAAAATCAAAATGAATAGGACCTTTTTTTTCTCGCAACAAAACGTACACTAACAGCATGGTTTTGTCTGCTTGGAGAGACACGTCGTAGCAAATCAAACTACTGTAAACTGAATTGGAAAGTACTGACAATTTCCAGATCAAATGAAAGCATACTCGGACAATGACCACTTTGTGACAAAAACAACAGGACATATGTCCTCTTGCATGAAAAAAGTATAGGACATTTGGAAAAAATATCCGTGTATGTCCGATGTCCGACGTGGATGTGAGCCCCTGAATTTTGCCGTTGATCATTGCCTTGCTGGCATCTTGCAAGCTAGTCACGTTTTTAGACAATTTTGAGACAAGTTCATTGTTTGTATCATAAGTGTCTGTCGGCTGTCTTCTTTAAAGAGCAATGGGTCGACGTACTGTACATGTAACGTTTGTTTTGTCGATAATTAAACGTTCCAATTACCTACCATTCTACTTTTATTTTATTTTGAATTTTGGAACATTAGCAGTCTTATCTGTTTTGCATTAATGATGATACCTGCACAATTAAAAGGCAAAGAAGAAACCTTTAACCAATAACTAATATCTATTTTTTTAAATTTTTTTTTTTAAATTCTTGGTTTTGAAACGTTGGCAAGTCTATCTGTATTGAATTTCTTGTTCCTGTCCTTGCAAAAGGGGTAATTGTTTCTTAAAATTAACCATTAAAATATATATTTTATTAAGATTTGGATTGTGTGAGGGGTGGGTGTGTGGATGGGGAATAGAGAAGTTCTGTTGAGAACGGTATTTAGGGAGGTCTTGGCATGCTCTACCCACATTCGTCAAAGGCTACTATGTCTTGTTTTTGAGTAAGGCCAAAAAAAAAAAAAAGGTGTGGTTACGGTAACATAGCCAAAAAAAATAGGGTAGGTAGGTAGGCAATCACTTTTTTTTTTTTTACTTTTTTTTCTAATGTGTACAAATTAGACCTACTTGACAGGGAAATAAGTGTGCGACTCGGGCGCTTTCGCTTTCATTGCGTTTTTTGCACTCGTTTTTTTTTGTTTTGACAAATGTAATAAAAAGTTATAGGATCGGCCCCTAAAAATAGGGTAGGTCGGGTTACCGTAACCACACCTATTTTTTTTTTTAGGCCTAAGAGAAGAACACAACAACATAGTTGGGCTGGTCAAGAAGTTTGACATTTCATTTTCAAATTGTACGTGTGTGACCTCATTCATTCCACAGTCCACGCACCTTTTTTATTTTTAATTTTTAATTTTTTTAGATTTAAAAAAAATTCTTTTATATACACATAAGCACAGCATAACATACAGCATACACAGAGTTTATCAACAAAGCGCATACACACGCACATACCTAGACAAGACACAGACATAGACAGTAGGGTTGAAAAGACAGGGGACATGGAAAGGGGGGGGGGGGGGGGGGAAACTTACCCACGCACCTTAGACAATAAGAAGCTTTAAAATAAATCGGTCCGTAGTATATCCGTAAAAAACAAGTTATTTCTGGAAAGATTCTGCATTCAGAAGTGATGCCAAGGATAGGTAAGAAGACACATACGGATTTGTTTGAAATGTTCTAATAGACAGGCGACTTTTATGGTTTAAGATTACGGTCTTGATCCAAGATATGTTTTGTTTAAGACTATTGTGCCTTGAGAACGAGATGCCAACAAATTGAAAGTGGACAAGAGTAGAGTTGTGTGGAAATAATACTTGCAAGTTGTAAGCCGAATAGTATAACGTTGTTCAGAAATGACACCAACACATTGTAAACAGACAGGAGTACACTCAAACTGCATTGAAATAATACAACAAATTGAAAGTGGGCAAGAGTAGCTTAGTGTTGAAATAATACTATCAAGTTGTAAGCAGACAAGTATGGAGTTGTTTAGAAATATGATACTAACAAGTTGTAAACAGACAAGAGTAGACTAAAGTTGTGTTGAAATCATACCCACAAGTTGTAAGCAGACAAGTGTAGAGTTGTTCAAACATAGTACCAACAAGCTGTAAACAGGCAAGTGTAGAGTTGTTCAAACATAATACCAACAAACGGAAAACAGGCAAGTGTAGAGTTGTTCAAACATAATACCAACAAGCTGAAAACAGGCAAGTGTAGAGTTGTTCAAACATAATACCAACAAGCTGAAAACAGGCAAGTGTAGAGTTGTTCAAACATAATACATGTACCAACAAGCTGAAAACAGGCAAGTGTAGAGTTGTTCAAACATAATACCAACAAGCTGAAAACAGGCAAGTGTAGAGTTGTTCAAACATAATACCAACAAGCTGAAAACAGGCAAGTGTAGAGTTGTTCAAACATAATACCAACAAGCTGAAAACAGGCAAGTGTAGAGTTGTTCAAACATAATACCAACAAGCTGAAAACAGGCAAGTGTAGAGTTGTTCAAACATAATACCAACAAGCTGAAAACAGGCAAGTGTAGAGTTGTTCAAACATAATACCAATAAACTGTAAGCAGGCAAGTGTAGAGTTGTTCAAAAATAATACCAATAAAAGTTCTGTAAGCATGCAAGTGTAGAGTTGTTCAAAAATGATACCAATAAACTGTAAGCATGCAAGTGTAGAGTTGTTCAAACATAATACCAATAAACTGTAAGCAGGCAAGTGCAGAGTTATTCAAAAATAATACCAACAATCTGTAAGTGGACAACAGCAGAGTTGTTAAGAAATCATTACAACAACTCGTAAAGAGACTAGATGAAAAAAAAAAAAAATAATGACAACAAATTGTAGAGAGTTGTTCAAAAAGGATACCACAAAATGATTAACCACAGGCGCTTGTGAGATGAGAGAAAATAGAAACCTCTGGTTGTGCTATTTTATGTGTCAACAGATGAGCTCTTCAATCAATCAATCAATATGATGCTTATATCGCGCGTATTCCGTGGGTACAGTTCTAAGCGCCGGGATTTTTTTATTTTTTTATTTTTATTTTTATTTTTTTTAATGCAATTTATATCGCGCACATATTCAAGGCGCAGGGATTTATTTATGCCGTGTGAGATGGATTTTATTTTACACAATACATCACGCATTCACATCGACCAGCAGATCGCAGCCATTTCGGCGCATATCCTACTTTTCACGGCCTATTATTCCAAGTCACACGGGTGTTTTGGTGGACATTTTTATCTATGCCTATACAATTTTGCCAGGAAAGACCCTTTTCTCAATCGTGGGATCTTTAACGTGCATACCCCAATGTAGTGTACAACGAAGGGACCTCGGTTTTTCGTCTCATCCGAAAGACTAGCACTTGAACCCACCACCTAGGTTAGGAAAGGGGGGGGGGGGGGGGAGAAAATTGCTAACGCCCTGACCCAGGGTCGAACTCGCAACCTCTCGCTTCCGAGCTCTCCAGACATAAGACTAAAGCACGCCGTAGACGGTGGCACGCCTAGTTTTTTCCACCGCAGGAACAACACCCAATTCGTTCCCCCGCAAGACGAACAACATGGTAGGTGTCTCCAAATCAATGCCTTAAAATAGTAGATAACCAGACTTTCTAGTATGTAAGTTTATATCATACTGTTCTGTACTTTATTTTGCATTGGATCAGCTAGTTGTCTTACCATTTACACTCTCGTGTACTACATAAGAGAAGAAATGTCATCACGACAAGTCAGAAATACTGTCTCCCACGTTAAAAATGATGAAATAACACAAAGCACGGTCAACAGAAAGGCTTAAATCTTTTTGCTGGTCAAAGTCAAACTACTTGTGGATACTGCTCTTCATTTTTAAGTTTAAGCTTACCTTAGTTTAGACTCACGATCGGTTCAAAGATCAACAGTGAAATTTGACGGGGTAAGATCCCCCGCAGCTTGGTCGATTTGCCTACTACGCCCCACCGCAACACTAGGGTAAGATCCCCCGCCGTTATGTTTATCAGAAAAAATGACATACAGCTATAATTTTTGTGTAAATCCACTAATTATGGATGTGATTGGACTCTGACATCTTCAGATTGTACTCCAACATTTGGCACGAGCAATAAGTCACCGATTAACCATTGTTTTAGTGTGTGTGCGTGTGCGTGTGTGTGTGTGTGTGTGTGTGCGCGCCTGCGTGTGTGTATGTGTGTGCGTGCGTGCGTGTGTGTGTGTGTGTGAAAGAATTGCACATAAATATGTCCACTTTACACAGGAAGCTGTGAGGTTGTTACTTTTTGCTTTGAGTCCAGAGATATACTCTGACAGGCATGCAAGACTTCATGTGCTTTTTAACAAAGCATAATTATAAAACAAAAACAAAAAGCACTCAATTCTCTGTCTCTTTTTTCTTCTTTTTTTTGTGGTTATAAACAAAACAAACCTGATTAACTGCGTGTCATATAAAACTGTCGAGCACACTTATTCTTGAATGTTATGGAAATTAAAAGAAGTTGTTCCTCTGCAAGTGTGTGAATGTAGGCATTATAGTAGCCTATATGTGTTACAGCGATGTTAAATATGCAGTTTCCATCTTGTTGAGCCCGACGCCTATGCCTGGCAAGACCAGAGCGATGCTTATACCGCTTCATGCACGCATTGCATAAATAAGCGTAGCCAGTAGAGTGGGTGATTTGGTGGTCACGAAGATACTTTCTTCTCATGAACGACTTTTGACAGGTTTGGCACTAAAACCCCGGCTTTTCACCCAGACATATGCTTGTCCAGACTGCGTTTGTGTGCGTACGATTTTTTGCAAACACCACACTGGAAAGGTTTGGTGCCTGCATGCTTGTTCATATGAGACTGGTAATCTACCTGTCGACCAAACCTCTTGTCACAAACTATGCATACAAAACGAGATTCGTTGCCATGTTTCTCACGTTTGTGATTGTCCAATGCTCGCTTGTGTTTGTATGCTGATCCGCATTCGTCACACAAATGGAGGAGACCAACCTTCTTCGGTGTAGAAGTCTGTAAAGGGACTGTCTCACCTATAGTCACAGGGCCGGACTACCGGGGGGGTTATGGGGGTTGCGCAACCCACCCCCCCCTCCTAGCCTAAACATGTACCTCACTTATTTAAAACATTTTGTATTATTGTTTATTTTATGCCGTTTCATGCAAGGAGCGACCATTTTCCTATCTCAGAATATGACCTGCTACCCATCAGCTTCAGGGGGCTTTGCCCCCTGACCCCCACAAGGGGCTCTGCCCCTTGACCCCGCCAAGGGAAACATCCCCCTGGACCACCACTGGCAACCCCCCCCCCCTCCTCTTAGCCTAGTCCGGCCCTGAGTCACCTCACTACTGATGTCTAGGTAGCTGTCGATTACTTCCCCAGACACCTCCCCGGCAGATAGCGTGTGGTCGCTGGTCTCCATCTGTCAAATAAAAACGCTTCAAACGGGTCAGTTTTGCTGTGCATGATGTGCTTTTTCAGCGCGCATGTGCGGGGGGGCGTAGTAGGCACTCCGGCAAAAATGCGGGGGACCTTATCTGGTGTCTGCGGGGGACCTTACCCACTGAGAATCGAGTACCACAAAATAACGCTAGATTAGAGCAGCTTATCCACGATGCTGGTGCCCAAAAACGCGCATACAAGGCTGCAAGGTATCGAAGATTAAACTGTGAGTATTAAAATAGTGCTTTAAATGGTAGTTCTAGGTTAATTTGTACGAAATTGAGACCTCTCTGTATAATTTTCACGGACTTCGGCAGAAAATCGAACGCCACTGTTCACGAGTACACAACAAGACATAAGTTACATATTATACATATAGCCTAGGCAATTCTGCTTCAGAATATCTATACTTGATAATGTGATTTGCCACAACGTACCTTCACAGGGCAATTCCTTTGCGAGATAACAATTTTGCTTCCGCGTGCGGGGGAACGAATTGGGTGTTGTTCCTGCGGTGGACAAAACTAGGCGTGCCACCGTCTACGGCGTGTAAAGAGGCTGTTTACATCTGACTTGTTACACCCCCGGTATAGGGGTGTGTATAGGATTCGGTCGATGTGTTTGTTTGTTTGTGTGTTTGTGTTCGCATATAGATCTCAAGAATGAACGGACCGATCGTCACCAAACTTGGTGAACAGGTTCTATACATTCCTGAAACGGTCCTTACAAAAATTGGGACCAGTCAAAAACACGGTTAGGGAGTTATTGGTGGATTAAGATTCCACAAGGACTTATAGAGGGACATATTAATGGTCAAAGGGAAATAACCTTCTCAGTTTGTGGCAGTGAGAATGGTAAGGACGGGGGTGTTTTTCCTACCTCGGAGGAATTTCTTGTGTTGATATATTCACCGTTTACACAGTTTCACGGGACACGTTCACACGGGAAGGACTGTGCCTTTAAGAAATATAAAATAATAATTACAATAATAATTATTATAATTATAATTATAAATATCCACGCAATTAGTGAAAAGTACAACGTGTGCAACGTGATGTTTTCAGCGATGGTTCTTTTAATTAAAAAGCAATTAATGTAATCGTGACAATATGACTAAGTGATATGACGTAGTAAGAGCCTATTTTAGAAAATAATTGTGTGAGAAGGGAAGTGCGGGGGGGGGGGGGGGGGGGCGGATACGGGCTTTCTGCTCTGATGCGATTAAGACAAAATCTGTTCTGTTCACTTGATTGTGCTATATATGGGTTAAAGATACTTTCCTTCTCCTGGTCATGACCATCGCCATAGATCTATCCAGAATTTTACACGGGATAAGAGCTTCTTTAAACTTAAAACATTTCCCCAAATCAACAGCCTCACTGTTTTGTGTGCAGAGTGGGAAGTTTTTAATTGAATTAAGTTCGTATATATATATGACACCTGTGTTGATCTGCTAAATTATCTCACCAAACTGACGGTGCTCAATTTGCGTAGAGTGTTACTCTTTCTCTTTGGTGTGTGTCCAAGTGCTATTATTCCACACATGTGAATTGTGGAGACACGGGTACAGCGGTATGGGGGTTAAGGTTTAGACGTCTGCCTTCGATTCCGTGTGGACGCTTGGTTTCAACAGTGTTTTATTAAAAAAATGGGTAGATCAATCAATCAATCAATCAATCAATCAATCAATCAATCAATCAATCAATCAATGAGTCTTATATCGCGCATATTCCGTGGGTACAGTTCTAGGCGCTCTGCAGTGATGCCGTGTGAGATGACATTTTATACGGCCAGTAGATTGCAGCCATTTCGGCGCATATTTACCTTTCACGGCCTATTATTCCAAGTCACACGGGTATAGGTAGACAATTATTAACTGTGCCTAAGCAATTTTGCCAGGAAAGACCCTTTTGTCAATCGTGGGATCTTTAACGTGCACACCCAATGTAGTGTACACGGGCGGGGGGAGGGGGGGGGGGGGGGGGGGGGGGTTCGGACACCGAAGAGAGTCTGCACACAAAGTTGACTCTGTGAAATAAATTTCCGCCGAACCTGGGATCGAACTCACGCTGACAGCGGCCAACTGAATACAAATCCAGCGCGCTACCAACTGAGCTATATCCCCGCCCCAGATAGATACAATATATTATAATGAGCATGAATCCCTGATGGGTTAAGGGTGGAGATTTCTCCAGTCTCCCGTATCAAAGTGCAGACCTGCTAGTGCCTTATCCCCTTCGTGTTTACGCGCAAGCGCAAGACCCAAGTACGCACGGTAAAGACCCTGTAATCCATGTCAGAGTTCGGTGGGTTATAGAAACACGACAACACCTAGCACGCATTCCGCGAAAGCGGAGTATGGCTGCCTAAATGGCGGGGGGAAAAATGGTCATACACGAAAAAAAAAACACGTTCGTGTAGAACACGTGTGTACGTGGGAGTTGCCGCCCATGAAAAAGAAACAGAAGAAAAAGAAGACAGATCCGTGGTGGTGATCATGATTGTATTCGCGGTAAGGACTATGCCTTTCATGTGATGATGATTCATTGATTGGCAATGTTAATATCATCCCTGAAAGATCAATATACTAATGCCAATTATTTTCTGCTAATTTAATTTTTTAATTGCATATTTTACTGACGAAATCCTGGCAGAAACGCGTATATCCAATCACCTTCTATTTATGATATTTAAACTCTGCGGGTGTTAAAATTAGAGGCCACTGTCCGATCGTTGTCCGAGGTAAGCGTCACACATGCAGTCTGGGTGGCCGAGTGGTAACGCACTTGCGCTCGGAATCGAGAGGTTGCGTGTTCGACCCTGGGTCGGGCCGCTATTTTCTCCCCCCATTCCTAACCTAGGTGGTGGGTTCAAGTGCTAGTCTTTCGGATGAGACGAAAAACCGAGGTCCCGTGTACACTACATTGGGGTGTGCACGTTAAAGATCTCACGATTGACAAAAGGGTCTTTCCTGGCAAAATTGTATAGACATATATAAAAAATGTCCACCAAATACCCGTGTGACTTGGAATAATAGGCCGTCAAAAGTATATACTCGCCTAACACGCTTGAGATTTACTGGCCGATGTGAATGCGTGATATATTGTGTAAAAAATTCCATCTCACACGGCATATTGTAAACGCCACGAGCCTCCCTCTGGGAGGGTATGTGCGTAGAAATACTCACTAATAAATAAATAATTTTAGTTTGTCAATGCGGTATCCCGCCTTGTGAGAACGAGGGCTGGATGCATACAAAAAGAAACGAAAAGGCTTTTTCTTTAACCCTCAATAACATAAATTGCTATCTTATTTTATCTCCAATCTCTTTCTGCCCCTCCCCCCCTCTCACGTGGTATTGTACATCATTATGAGTTATTTCTAATATGCTGACTGTTAGCAAATGATAACAAGACATGTCGAGAAAAAAGATATCAAGCATGAGCCTTTTAGGCGAATGCTGATATCGTTTGTGAGACATGTCTGTTATCATTTGCTAACAGTCAGCATATTAGAAATAACGGTTTTATTACCGTTTAATTCGACCAAAAGAAATTTCGAAGCAACCCCGCGAATTAGACAGAACAGCCGCAATGGGAACTTGAGCGCTTCTACCTGATTATGCCTGTCAGTCAAAGAATTCTCGTGACCTGAGTCAGCCAATCAGAGTAACACACCTGACGTGATGAATATTCACAGGTCAAATGCCTTTGACACACAACAATCTCACAAGATAAACCATGTTGAACATGCGTTTCGGTTGCTTCGCTTTTTCTCGTTGAACAGAGAGCGACAGATTTAGAACCGACCCCAGACGGATGGGAAATTACGTAAAGATACATTTGATGTAAAGCGAGTGGTGCAATTTCACTTGATTTTTCCGAACTTTGATCATTTAGATTTCAAGTGAGCGGTCGGCATTGCACACTCAGACGATGGGCGGTGCCTTGCTGTTCCGTTACGCACCCACCGACAAAACTCGCTTTTCGGTATTTTTTTTTAGATAAAGAGAGTATTACCTGACAGCATTTGAAGTGTCATTCTTTAGAATAAATCACGCTGATATTGTTGAATTACATTTTTACTTTGTCTTGGTAATTTTTAGCGTGATAAACAAAAAGGGTCCCTGCCTGAACGTTATAACATTTAGAGGGTCACCTAGAATCCGTCCTGATTGGTCAAAAAGCCATATGGGGCTCTGAATTGGTAATAAACGGTTCTATTCGAAACGTTCTCCTCTTTACATTCGAAAGTCCCCAAAGTCTCTCTCTCTGTCTCTGTCTCTCTCTCTCTCTCCATCCATCTCTCTCTCCCTCTCCCTCTCTCTTTCCCTCTATCCATATCTTTTTACCTCCCTCCCTCCGTCTTTCTCTCTCTCATTACCTCTCTCTCTCTCCCTCTATCTCGGTCTCCCTCTCCCTCCTCCTCTCTCTCTTTTTCTCTCCATTCCCCCCTCTCTCCTTCTTTCTCTCCCTCTTTCTCCTTCTCCCTCCCTATATCTCCCTCTCCCTCGCCCTACCTCTCTCTCTCTCTCGCTCTCTCTCAGTCTCTCTCTCGCTCTCTCTCCCTCTCCCTCTCTCTCTCTCTCTCTCTTCCTCTCCCTCCCTCTCCCCCCCTCTCCCCCTCTCTCTTTATTTACCTCTTCTCTCCCTCCCTCCCTCTATCTCCCTCCTTCTCTCCCTCTGTTCCCACTCTCTCTCCCTCTCCATACTTCTCTCTCTTTCTCCCCCTTCTCTCTCTCCACTCTCTCCATCTCCCCCTCTCTCTCTCTCTCTCTCTCTCTCTGTGGTGTACACCAATCAAGCATCTCTCAGTGTAGATCGATATAAGAGACCCCACCCTGAGATACACATTCCATTACACCCTGTCTATCCCCCGGGATGTGCAGTCACTGTGTGTGACCCCTTGACCTTTTCACCTTGCCTCATTATTACCTTCGGCAGTGATTACACGCGCTAATTATGCCGGTCAAGGTTATCGGCGTCAGGTGACTTTCTGCGGCGATACATGGTGAAGAGTAGTTTTTCAAATGCATGCATAAACTCTGTGTAACAATAACTTTTGGGGAATTTTAAATTAGCAGTAACTTTCTCTTTTTTCTGCCTCTCTCTCTCTGTCTCTGTCTCTCTGTGTCTCTGTCTCTCCCCCTCTCTCTCTCTCTCTCTCTCTCCCTCTCTCTTTCTCTCCCTCTCTCTTTCTCTTTCTCTCTCTCTCTCTCTCTCTTTCTCTCTCTCTCTCTCCCTCTCTCTCTGTCTGTCTCTCTCTCTGTCTCTCTCTCTCTCTGTGATTGTGAAAGTTTATGCCTACTTCTCTTGTCTCATTTATTACTATGTCTCTCTGTCTCTCTGTCGCTCTGTCTCTGTCTGTCTGTCTGTCTGTCTCTCTCTCTCTTTCTTTCTCTTTCTCTCTCTCTCTCTCTCTCTCTCTCTCTCTCTCTCTCTCTCTCTCTCTCTCTCTCTCTCTCTCTCTCTCCAAACCTATGTCTAACATGTATTCGTTGAGTATAACCTTTTTTTACCACAGGGAATAGCTTTAACCAAAAATGTTCGGTATTGTACCGGTAACGATATGTAAATGTATTACCATATTCATATTCAGTCATTAATGCGGGGAAGAGAACTAGCTTCGCGCATGTATATTGTTATGCGGAAGGTCTCGGCAAGAGGAAAACAGGCAAGAGCAGGTTTGTGTTGAAAAAGTTCGTGTTTTCGATGAAAACGACGTCAGTGGTCAAGGGATAAAAAGCTTACACAACTCGTTCTGGATAGCTCGCATATTTTCCCTCGGGTAGATTTTCAGGTATTACCTCGACAGAGGCTAGGGAATTCCTCGGGAAAATATGCAAGCTATTCAGAACTCGGAGTGTGTTACCTATATTTATCGTGCAGTGGCCTTGTTGATTGGGTGACGTGTATGTCCTGCTAAAAGTGTAGGGTTAAGTTTACAAGAGGGCAACGGTTTTGCGTTTAAATGGTTCCAGAGTAACTGTTTCTCTGTCGGTTTCTAGCTCTATCAGCAGACAGACAGACAGACAGACAGACAGACAGACAGACAGACAGACAGACACACACACACACACACACACACACACACACACACACACACACACACACACACACACACACCTCTGAAACAAAAGAGAACGGAAACGTTCATTTCTTTTAAATTGACACATGATGTTTTAAATACTCACAATTGCATCAAAAACACCATCTCTCACTCTGTCTGTCTGACTGTCTATCTGTCTGTCTGTCTTTCGTTCTCCTTCTCTGTCTGTCTGTCTGTCTGTCTGTCTATCTGTCTATATGTCTTCGTGTACACTACATTGGGGTGTGCACGTTAAAGATCCCACGATTGACAAAATGGTCTTTCCTGGCAAAATTGGATAGGCATAGATAAAAATGTCCACCAAAATACCCGTGTGACTTGAAATAATAGGCCGTGAAAAGTAGGATATGCGCCGAAAAATGGCTGCGATCTGCTGGCCGATGTGAATGCGTGATGTATTGTGTAAAAAATTCCATCTCACACGGCATAAATAAATCCCTGCGCCTTGAATATGACTGTGCGCGATATAAATCGCATTTAAAAAATAAAAAAATCCCTGCGCTTAGAACTGTACCCCCGGAATACGCGCGATATAAGCCTCATATTGATTGATTGATATCTGTATGACTCTCTCTGTCTCCACCCCTCTGACTCTCCCTTTTTCTCTAAACCTTTTTTTATCCGAGTGTTCTCTCTCTCTCTCTCTGTCTCTCTCACTGTCTCTCTATGTCTCTGTCTCTGTCTCTCTCTCTGCCTATCTCTCTCCCTCTCTCTCTCTCTCTCTCTCTCTCTCTCGGAGGTTCTCTGGCTCTCTACCCCCCCCCCCCCTCCCGTTTTCCCCCGATTCTCTCACCAGTCACGGCCATTAATTTTGCAAACTGACCAACACACAAAGCTGTTCGGTGCGCGAGCCGTTCTTTCTTCCGCCGCAGCTGACCATGCACTCAACACGCAGACCCATTGTACTAAAAACTCATCGATTGGTTTTACCTGCATGTACAGCTAGGTCGACGCTCTTTTCTAGCCGCGCTTGACCATTGACCAGTCCCAGGTTGCTGGTAACCATTTCTTTCTTTATAACCATTTGTGGGTTCGATTTGTGGGTCAGTCTGAAAGACACGGACACACACAGAGACACAGATACATGCATAGACAGACAGACAGACAGACACACAGACAGACAAACAAACAGACAGACAGACAGACACACAGACGGACAGACAGATAGACAGACAGACACACTGGCACAGAAACACACACACAAGCGTGTCCGCAGCAGCTGTCTCTTTTTCGCCGGTTTTCTTGACCCCCCCACCCCACCCAACCACACACGCGCAAATGGTGTACAAAACGCATTCTCTGTCTGTCTGTCTATCTGTCTATTTGTTTGTCTCTCTGTCTCTGTCTCTGTATCCCTCTCTGTCTCTTGCTGTCTCTTTCTGTCTCTCTCGGAGTCTCTCATCTTTGAGCCCCACCTACCCACCCCTCCCAGGGCCGGACTAGGGGGGGGGGGGTAATAGGGTTGCGCAACCCCCCCCCCCCCCCCCCCCCCTCTTCAGAGGAATGCATACACAGTCTGGGAGCGTTGCTGTCTGTTCGCCCAAGCAGAATACTGAACCTGTATCGCAAAGCTACATGTCGTCTGCATGCTTATCATAATCCTGGCCTGTCCTTTCCGGGCCTCGCTCGCGATGGTCATTGCCCCTTGGGTCAAGGCCACAAACCACAGATATAGAACTGTGCCACAAACACGTGTCCACTTGTGTTCGCCTTATACCGGACTAGGTCCGGTTCACGTCTGAAACCGACGCGCGCCCAACTGAGAGAGAAATTCAAGTTTTACGCCCTCACTGTAAAGCCATTTGGGGCATGTTCCCGAGTTTTACCCCGACTTTAGACGAGATACACAAATGTATGCGTGTTCAGGTGGTATCGGCCATCTGCACTTATGGCAGAATGATGGGGTCTTTTACGTGCCACTGTGGTGACACGGGGTTGGGACATGCGCCCACATGAGAGGGTACACCTTTTCTAATTTTGGAGAGATAATCTGAAATGCCATAGTATTTGAAACTTTTTGAAAATCCGACGCTGAAAAGGTCGTTTTTTGCTTTTCTCTGATCTTGCGGTCAGTGATAAGACGCTATAGATACAGGAAAGTTACATACGCTGCACGCAAGTTCGCTTTTGACGAGATATTTTTATTATTATCTTCGATAAACTGGTATTGACGCCAAAATTAAGCTATCTTATTTTGTGGAAGACTTTATTGCATTTCCTTTTAATGCAATAGTCTCAGTTTCAACCTGGCGGGTGTGTGTTTGTTTCAAACTTTAGTATTTGGTCGTTTTAGAAACAAGTAACAAACGCATCGATCAATCAGTCTTCTGTGTCCATATATTTAATTTTACCCATCTATCTACATACATTAATGTCTTCTTTTTTGTCTGTCGACCTCTTCTCTCTATCCCCCCCCTCCTCCTCCTCCCCTCCTCATCTACCCCTTCTCCTCTCTCCTCGAGGTTCCTCTTCATCCTCATCCTCATCCACCCCTCCTCATCCACCCCTTCTCTTCTCTCCTCGAGGTTCCTCTTCATCCTCCTCCTCTTCATCTTCCTCCTCATCCACCCCTTCTCCTCTCTCCTCGAGGTTCGTCTTCATCCTCCTCCTCATCCACCCCTCCTCATCCACCCCTCCTCCTCTCTCCTCGAGGTTCCTCTTCATCCTCCTTCTCATCCACCCCTCCTCATCCACCCCTTCTCCTCTCTCCTCGAGGTTCCTCTTCATCCTCCTCCTCTTCATCCTCCTCCTCATCCACCCCTTCTCCTCTCTCCTCGATGTTCCTCTTCATCCTCCTCCTCATCCACCCCTCCTCATCCACCCCTTCTCCTCTCTCCTCGGGGTTCCTCTTCATCCTCCTCCTCTTTATCCTCCTCCTCATCCACCCCTTCTCCTCTCTCCTCGAGGTTCCTCTTCATCCTCCTCCTCTTCATCCTCCTCCTCATCCACCCCTTCTCCTCTCTCCTCGAGGTTCCTCTTCATCCTCCTCCTCTTCATCCTCCTCCTCATCCACCCCTTCTCCTCTCTCCTCGAGGTTCCTCTTCATCCTCCTCCTCTTCATCTTCCTCCTCATCCACCCCTCCTCATCCACCCCTTCTCCTCTCTCCTCGAGGTTCCTCTTCATCCTCCTCCTCATCCACCCCTCCTCGTCCACCCCTTCTCCTCTCTCCTCGGGGTTCCTCTTCATCCTCCTCCTCTTCATCCTACTCCTCTTCATCTTCCTCCTCATCCACCCCTTCTCCTCTCTCCTCGAGGTTCTTCTTCATCCTGCTCCTCTTCATCCTCCTCCTCATCCACCCCTTCTCCTCTCTCCTCGAGGTTCCTCTTCATCCTGCTCCTCTTCATCCTCCTCCTCATCCACCCCTTCTCCTCGAGGTTCCTCTTCATCCTCCTCCTCTTCATCCTCCTCCTCATCCACCCCTTCTCCTGAGTCCTCGAGGTTCCTCTTCATCCTCCTCCTCATCCACCCCTTCTGCTCTCTCCTCGAGGTTCCTCTTCATCCTCCTCCTCTTCATCCTCCTCCTCATCCACCCCTCCTCATCCACCCCTTCTCCTCTCTCCTCGAGGTTCCTCTTCATCCTCCTCTTCATCCTCCTCCTCATCCACCCCTCCTCATCCACCTCTTCTCCTCTCTCTTCGAGGTTTCTCTTCATCCTCCTCCTCTTCATCCTCCTCCTCATCCACCCCTTCTCCTCTCTCCTCGAGGTTGCTCTTCATCCTCCTCCTCTTCATCCTCCTCCTCCTCCACCCCTTCTCCTCTCTTCTCGAGGTTCCTCTTCATCCTCCTCCTCTTCATCTTCCTCCTCATCCACCCCTCCTCATCCACCCCTTCTCCTCTCTCCTCGAGGTTCCTCTTCATCCTCCTCCTCATCCACTCCTCCTCGTCCACCCCTTCTCCTCTCTCCTCGGGGTTCCTCTTCATCCTCCTCCTCTTCATCCTCCTCCTCTTCATCTTCCTCCTCATCCACCCCTTCTCCTCTCTCCTCGAGGTTCTTCTTCATCCTGCTCCTCTTCATCCTCCTCCTCATCCACCCCTTCTCCTCTCTCCTCGAGGTTCCTCTTCATCCTGCTCCTCTTCATCCTCCTCCTCATCCACCCCTTCTCCTCGAGGTTCCTCTTCATCCTCCTCCTCTTCATCCTCCTCCTCATCCCCCCCTTCTCCTGTGTCCTCGAGGTTCCTCTTCATCCTCCTCCTCATCCACCCCTTCTCTTCTCTCCTCGAGGTTCCTCTTCATCCTCCTCCTCTTCATCCTCCTCCTCATCCACCCCTTCTCCTGTGTCCTCGAGGTTCCTCTTCATCCTCCTCCTCATCCACCCCTCCTCATCCACCCCTCCTCATCCACCCCTTCTCCTCTCTCCTCGAGGTTCGTCTTCATCCTCCTCCTCTTTTCTCTTCGCACAATACGAGCGAAGGGTGAACGCCATTTTAAGGAGAAGTATATATTCACACGTGTTTGTATTTAGGGCTATGTATAGTTGGCCTTGAGAACCGGTTTTTATCTACATACTATAGCAAGGACAAAGAACCTGGCACCTTGTCAGTGTCCTATGGGGAAAGGTCAAAGAACCTAGAGCTACCATAGGCGCAGAAAATAATGTCACAGATGTGTGTGTGTGTGTGTGTGTGTGTGTGTGTGTGTGTGTGTGTGTGTGTGTGTGTGTGTGTGTGTGTGTGTGTGTGTGTTTAACTTGTTGTGTGTTTAACTTGTTGTGTGTTGTGAAATATTTTGTCAGGAATACCTGTAGGTGATGGGTCGTATAGCTATTGAACCGACATAGCGATCACCATTATCGATATTATCCTTTTTCTATAGGAAAACTGTAAAAAAAAAAAAAAATCAGCATATTTCTGTATTCGATATAATTCACGAGGCATGGGAACTAGTCAAAAGCAGGCGATGGAGGAACATAATAGACACGCATTGATCGATATTTGTTGGCAGCATGTTATCTTGACGACTGAAGAAGGGTTCAGAAGCTCTGAACAGAATGTCGTATCGCTGCAGATATTATACAGAGACTAAGAAAATGATGCTGTGCGTTGCGAATTGATGCTCTTACTGCATGGAGTCATTTTTCCTTTCTTCCTCTTTTTCCTTCTTTCCTTCCTCCCTTCCTCAATTCTATTGGTCCTCCGTTCTTTTCTTTTCTCCTTTCTTTCTCCTTCATTTATTTCTGACATCTTTGTCTGTAGTACGTATTTGTCCTTCTCGCCTTCGTTCCTTCCTTCCTTCCGGCCTTCCATCCGGCTTTCCGTCCTTCTTTCTCCTTTTTTTTCTGTTTTCTTTCTTTCCTGCTATGTTTGCTTTTCTCTTTGCAGTTTCATCGATCAATGTCAATGTCTAACCAATCTGTTTTTCTTCCTTTGTTACAGACTTACAATGAATACCCATCTACTCTGGAAAAATGGTACCGGCCATGATATGTAAGTATATGCTTAATGCATCTGTGTGTTTCTGTGTGTCTGTCTGTTTGTCTATCTTTGTGTCTGTGTGTCTGTCTGTGTGTTTGTAGGTCTGTCTGTCTGTCTGTCTGTCTGACTCTCTCTCTCTCTTTCAATCCCTCCCCCCTCCTCCCATCCACCTCAACGCATCAAAATCATGAACCAGTAAGATAGATCTCTCTCCCAAAAACTTATTTCATGACCTTCATCTTTGATCTCAAGTTAGTTTGGAAGAAGTAGAGTCGCAGGTGTTTCTTTGTTTTCATTCTTTGTTTGCGTGTCAATGACCCCGTGAGAAAAATATCACTGTTAAAATATTGCTTATTGTTCGCTCAGATGCGTAAAACTTTGGGCAAGTTAAAAAGAGAGAGAGAGAGAGAGAGAGAGAGAGAGAGAGAGAGAGAGAGCGAAATAGAGCGAGAGAGAGAATTACAGACAGACAGACAGACAAACAGACTGACTGACCGACAGAGGGGGAAAAAAGAAGAGAGAGAGAGAGAGAGAGAGAGAGAGAGAGAGAGAGAGAGAGAGTGAGAGTGAGACAGACAGACGAACATATAGAGAAAAAGAGACAGATAAACATAAAGAGAGAAAGAGATAGAGACAGAGAGACAAACAGAAAGAGATAGAGGGTGATAAGAGAGAGAGAGAGAGAGAGAGAGAGAGAGAGAGAGAGAGAGAGAGAGAGAGAGAGAGAGAGAGGGAGAGAGGGAACGAGAGAGAGGAGGGAAAGAGAGAGAGAGGATGGAAATAGAGAGAGATCTGATCTCGATGATGTTATGGCTTTCATTGCTGACAGACAAGAACTATTTTCTTTTTGTTTTCAACCTTTGTTTATGTGTCAATGACCCATCCTGACCTCAGGTCAAAATGAGTTCGGATCATTCTATCCCTGACAGGATGCCTTGGTTTTCCTTGACTGGCGAGGAAATCGATTTTTTACATATTTAGATCTTTTCGTAATGTGTTATGGATATAAGCAGATTCGTGATCGTCGATAATTATTTTTCATTGTGTTGTGTGATTTTTTAAATTACAAAGGAATTGATATGTAAGACAGTTTCAAGCGAGCTATTTTTCGCGGCTGTATTTACTGTGCCAACAACTCTAAATATGGCAAAAGTGTCACGTGATAATCAACCGTTTGGTTTCGGCGCCCGCTGGAGCAGGCGATTTTTTCTGTAGTGATGCAACCATATATTACGGTCTAGGCCCTACTTCCGGCAGCAGTCCCAAAATTTCGACTTGTTTTGACCTTAGAACGATGTCTTTATCATAACTGTGAAGAACAGAACGGAGATCACTGTCGAAGTCGGCCAATCTGCAATCATTTTCGTCTCGCGAACACGGCTCGCGAACAACATATGGGAGATAACTCGGTATTGTTGTTTTGATAGATTCGCGTAGGACTTTAGCGTCCGGTCAGAGAGATAACTGGCGATAGCCGTGGAGCGATGATTATCAGAATGTCAATGACCCTTTTGAAAATTGAGAATACCATTCATTACAGCCTGGATTGATGAAAATAACACTTAATGTTTTGCTCGAATATCGGTTTACCTGCGGCACATACACGCGCACTGGCTCAGAGAGAGAGAGAGAGAGAGAGAGAGAGAGAGAGAGAGAGAGAGAGAGAGAGAGAGAGAGAGAGAGAGAGAGAGAGACAGAGAGACAGAGAGACAGAGAGACAGAGACAAAGACAGAGAGAGAGAGATGTATTTTTTATTAATGTTGATCAATGTATTTACTCGAGTCTTTTTTTCTTTTTTTGTGTACTCTCATAAGTTT
>NC_090255.1:32149792-32247292 GCF_037325665.1 Littorina saxatilis
CTCACCACAACTTGTCTGTCTGTCTGAGACCAATTCATCGAAACATTTTGAGATTGTTCTGCAGTCATATTATATTCAAGTTTTTTGTAGACGGAATGAGCGATTCCTAAAACAAGTCTTAATTTTCTCATTATTATTCTACTGTCGGCCTATTTTCTTGAAAGACCATTAAACATTTTCAATGCAAAAATGGTTAGTTAATACCCTTCTTGTTTTTGGATTTGAGCCATTCTTTTATTGATTTGATTCTTGTTTTAATCACAATTTCACTTGTCTGTGTTTCAGGCAACCGGTCAGTGGACAAAGTTGGTCACCCCTGCATCTGCTTGACCGGAAACAAGTCGTGCAAGGGGAGAGACACGTACACGTTGAGCCAAGTTTTCCATTGAGCCAAGTTTTCCGTTGAGCCAAGTTTTCCATTGAGCCAAGTTTTCCGTTGAGCCAAGTTTTCCGGTGAGTTTTTGATTCTGCATAGCCCTCCCATTCCCCCTCCACCCCTCACCACCACACACACACACGTATGAACATCATGACATTTGATATCACTTTTGAACGAATTTTCTCGTGGGTGTTTGTTTTTGACTTGACCACCCTTTCACCCCCCACCACCCATCCCCGCAAAACACACACATTGATGCACAGCCTGAAATGTTGCTTCCCTTTTCTTCTTCTTCTTCTTCTTCTTCTTCTTCTTCTTCTTCTTCTTCTTCTTCTTCTTCTTCGTCGTTCGCTCAGACAGCAACTCCGGAGGCCCTGATGAAGGCTGCTGTACGCCGGAGGCTCTCCATGGGTCCATAGAGTTTGTCCCTCGCTTCCCTTTTCTATTTGACTAGGTTTATTCACACACACACACACACACACACACACACACACACACACACACACACACACACACACACACACACACACAGACAGACACACACACACACACACACACACACACACACACACACTGATCTTTAAGCAGAAAACACGACTAGATTGCCGAGTGAAATGAAAGAAAAAAACTGAATATTGCAAAAAGCAAAAAAATAAACACACACGCTAACATGCACGCACCCCCCCCCCCCCCCCCGCCCCCAACACACACACAACAAATCATCAACATGCAAACCAACAAACCAACCAACCAACGAACCAACAAACAAAAGAAGTGAAGAAAAAAGAGTAGGTTAGTCAGTCTAACCGTCTTTGTGTGTGTGTGTGTCACTGTGTGTGTGTGTGTGTGTGTGTGTGTGTGTGTGTGTGTGTGTGTGTGTGTGTGCGTGTGTGTGTGTGCGTGCGTGCGTGCGGGCGTGCTTGTTGCGTGTGTGTCTGCTTACATGAAAAATTAATTTTCCAACATTAAGAAGACGTATGATAAAGACAAGTAGGAGAGGAACAAGAATCCGTCGCGATATAACCTTCGTGGTTGAAAACGACGTTAAACACCAAATAAAGTAAAGGAACAAGAACAATCAGATAAAGAGCAAGGAGACTGCAGTAGTATGGTCAAGGGGAGAGAATCTCGGCACTTCTTAGACATTTTGAGTCTGCTTTTCAAAATTCAAGATAAGCCAGTTAATGTTGCTTAATGTTTTGTCGTTTTATTCAAAATCTATTTACACGTTATTTGAATGAAGTATTGGCAGGAGAAGACACATTTAGAATATAATATTTTGACAAACGGAGGGAAAAAGAGGGGAGCGACGGAGAGTCATCTTCAAACGGCGCTTTGCTGAAATACGGAAGACAACTCGTGTCCGCTTGTGCTGTGGTTGCTCATCATGAGTTGTTCCCCTTTACACATTGGTCTTCGCGCTCCGAAACCTGAGGGAACATTTTCTCACTTTTAGATCCTTCTCTCTCAGTCAGTCAGTCTGTCAGTCAGTAGGTTTGGGAGAGAGAGAGAGAGAGAGAGAGAGAGGGGGGGGGGGGGGGGTAGGGGGGGGGGGGGATGGTGCGGGGGAAGTCACCGATCAAACTCGTTGGAGCATTAACTAAAATAAGCGGTCGCTAATAACCTTAGTGGATGGGGTTAGGGTCCGGTTGGTCGTCACGTATTTCGTTTGACCGTATGATTGATGTAGCCGCCGCCCAGTTAACCGTGACAGTAACTAGCGTTGTTGCGGTTGACCGTATTGGACAGTCTCGTTTGACCGTATGATTTTACCTGATCGTGCAGAGAAGAGAAGAAAAAAAACCCAGTAGCATGCTCTTTCAATTCACGTGATTTTTGTTAAAAATACGGTTGTGAGCGTGCACAGCAAGGGCATGTTTTTTCCTTCTCTCTCTGCCTCTCACGTGAGACACATGGAGCATATGTTTGTGATTTGTATTCACCATGTAAAGATCGCGGACAGTTTGCTGTGAGTCAATTCATTTTCAAACGAACTGTCAGTCGAGACGACCTAAACAAAAAGAGGCGGAATCGCTCTTTTGCTTAGTGGACATCAGTTCAGGAAGGACTACGCCAGACAAGATAAAATATACTGGAGGTGCACAGATAGGGCTTGCGCATCAAGATGCGTTACTGACCGAGACATAACACTGATGAAGAAGGTAGGTGCAATTGGTCGGACATCTTTGTTTGTGTGTGCGAAATGCTAGCTTGTTATCTTATAAGAATGTTTTCGATAAAAACGGTCTGTTTAAAATTAGGATTCTTAACAGAAAAAATCCACATTGATACAAGAATGAAAAATGGTGAAAAATGTGAGTCAAGAAAGGAAACCGGTGATAAATTATGTAAACTATGTAATACGACTGTAATGCAGTTGATGTCAAGTACATCCAACACAAATTAAGTAACATTTACTGTAAAAACACTGCTTGTCACTTGTGTCTGCAATACGACAATGGACAGTAGAAGCAAAATCAACCGGACAAAGTTAGCAGAACGAAACCAACGGAAAAACGAGTATGTAACTCGGGTCTTTAGTATTAAAGCTGTGGTCTATTTATGACTTTCCGGGGCTACGAGGTTGAAAAATAGGGACTAAATCATGTACAGATTTCTGTACAGCAAACACTACCCGAAACCCCACCTTCAGAGCTTCAGTCAACGCTTGAATTTTGCAGTGGTAACATCCGGTTTGCTCTCGCAGAGCTGAGCATAATAAAGAGAAACGACTTGGCAGGGATTCAACTCAAGGCCCCAGGGCCTCGAAATGTCGGGGCCGATGTCTAAACCGCTAGGCCACTTCACCAGTGTTAAAGATAAAAAATGAATAATTTTATATCATTCTACGCTTGAATTACCATTCATGCGTTGCAAAAACGTAAAAATTGACATTAAAATTTGCCTTTATTTGCAAACATGTTTTACGGAATCGCAGTACAAGTTTACACCGTCATGCTACACGACATTCGCGCCATGCAAATAGCTGCGATATCTCTATTTACAACATGCAAGAAAATGACAAGAACGGTATTTGAATCTCTCCAAAGCTCTGTGCAGTTGAAACAAGACATCTAAGAAATAGTTATACATGTATTCACTTCTGAACAATGGGCGGATAGAGATATAAATCATGCGGCTTCAAGAATAATATAACATGAATTCATATTAATGTTTTTCCTATTTCTCAATTGGCGCAGTAGCCTAGTGGTTAGGACATGAGAAAACGAAGTCTCGAGGTCGAGAGGTCGAGAGTTCGAATCTTCGCCGGGGCGTTTATTTTTTTCCCCTTGATCTCTCTTGAAGATAAAATATGATCAGAGAGCAAACCGGATGTTATCCCAGCAAAATTCAAGCGTTGACTGAAGCTCTCAAGGTCATACACGCCGTATAGGTGGGGTTTCGGGTAGCTTTTCCTGTACAGAATTCTGTACATGATTGTATCCATATTTTTCAACCTTGTAGCCCCGGAAAGTCATAAATAGACCACAGCTTTAAACACAACTTCTCTAAAGTAGGCGGGGTAGGATGTGGTTGTGTGTGTTTGTGTATATATGTCACAGTCTAGTACTGTGCCACGGCATCTGTCTTTGTCTGCGGCAAGCCCTCTTTCGGCACAAAACACCTCAAGCAGCGCACAGATGAAAAATAGCAACACGTGCATTTGCAGCAGAGTTTCATGAAGCGCGCGTAAAAGGGGAATCGCTGAAGCTCGCATTTTTCATGATCCGCTAACTTCGACCATTATTTTTGATAATCACTGAGACTCGGCATGTAACCTCTACATATCGCCCCTCCAAACTCCCCGCCTCACCCTCATTCAGAAAACCAATTACTTTAACATTTGTTCACTGTTTTCGTAAGCCCTTAGCTACTGTACCCCCTCGACGTAATCATGAAGTCATAAGGCCCTATTACGTCACGTTGAGAGACGTTCTATTGTCATCAAAAGGGGGGCAACTGAGGGTGTCAATGTGTTACAAGGTTGACAACTCGTGGCGGTAGTGCTGCAGGTGGTCAGAGCAACAGTAGCCGCCCCTTGCTACTTGTCATAGAATTGATGTCTCGTCACCTGGGAAAATCGGGGTAGTAGTACATTTGTAATATTGAGTGGGTGGGTTGAGGGGGAGGGGAGGGGAAGGGGATTGTGGTACGAGGGAAGAAGAGAGGGGCGGCGGGGAGGTGGGAGGTGTTAGATTGTTGGACTTTTTCTTTGACAGTTAATTAGTGTGTTTGGACTAATTATTAGTATACAAAAAAAAAATATGGCTGCACAAACAGACACACAAACTGATATACAAACAAATCAAGCAATAAATAAACAAATGAACAGATATACTAACGACTGAACCAACCAACTAACACACTAGCGAACCTGCTAACCACCCCTCGCGGGTTAGGAGTCCCATATTGGTTGGGACGAGAAAGAATTTACCCGATGCTCACCAGCATGTCGCAAGAGGCGACGAACGTATTCTATTTCTCCTTTTACCCTTGTTAAGTGTTTCTTGTATAGAATATGGTCAATTTTTGTAAAGATTTTAGTCAAGCAGTATGTAAGAAATGTTAAGTCCTTTGTACTGGAAACTTGCATTCTCCCAGTAAAGTAATATATTGTACTACGTTGCAAGCCCCTGGAGCAAATTTTTGATTAGTGCTTTAGTGAACAAGAAACAATTGACAAGTGGCTCTATCCCATCTCCCCCCTTCCCCCGTCGCGATATAACCTTCGTGGTTGAAAACGACGTTAAACACCAAATAAAGAATCTGCTAACCTAAACAGTCGTTAACTAACTAGGAAAACTACCTATCGACCGACTTATCATTCACAGGAAAAGCAGGAAAATGTGGAATTTCGTGTGCGTGTGTGTGTGTGTGTGTGTGTGCGTGTGTACGTGTGTGTGTGCGTGTGTACGTGTGTGTGTGCGTACGTGTGTGTGTGTGCGCACGCCTGCTGTCGTGCGTGTACGTGTACGTGTACGTGTACGTGTGTGCGTGTGTATGTGCATGTGCGTGTGTTTGTGTGTGCGTGCGTATGCGTACGCGCGTATATAATTATGTACGATATATTTACAAATGTGTATTTTCTGATTGCAGATGCACATTCATGCCCTGGCCGAGAGGGAAAGGGTGAGAGTGACATCATAAACGAATGGCGTCTTATCTTCGAATGACGTCATTGCGACAGTTGAACCACAGGCTACCTTGACAAGCACAAAAGAAAGGTAGGTAGATAGTTTTGTCTTGACGAGTTCGGTCCATGGGAGCAACATCATTTTTCGTTGTCGTAATCATACGCATAAAACACTCATTCCAAACAGTTTTGACCGTCGACTTCTCTTTTGGTGGAATTCTGGAGTTTTGTAACTGCCTCCTACAAATACAGTTGATTTACCACTATCCGGGACAGTGGGAAAACCAGTATCTTCAATGTGTTCGTGCTCCGACCATATTGAGACCAGACAGATGCTTGCAGGAGCTTAATGTACCGATCTGTTTAACAAATAAAGTGACTGATCAGACTATTTTTTATAAGGAAGAATTTCCATTGAAGATAGAACCTAACATTGATTGTTTTTATTCATGTATACTCATTTATGCACCTTTGGATTCAAAGTGAGGAAAGGAAAAGTTTTGCGTCAAGATGATAATCGCTTTCATGCAAAGGCAGACTTTTTGTCATACGTTTGAGGACTTGCCAGACGGCGTAAAATGGTGTTTGCTCAAGTGGACCGAAAGAATAGTATTGTTCTGTGCAGTTGCTTATTTGAGTTACCTGTCTGTCTGTTTCTTTGTTTGTTAGAAGTTCCCTTCTTCTTTAACTTGATTGGTTTTACACATTTTATATTGTTTTCATGTCACTTTTCCATAGTTTTCATTATCTTCACCATCATCATTATCAGCATCATCGTCATCGTCAACGCCATCATCTTCATCTTCATCTTCATCAGCATCAGCATTAGCATCATCATCATCATACATCATTTGCAACCTACCAGAATGCAATTAAATGAATGTGACTAGGTTGTCTGCAAGAAACAGCTTACATGTATCTGAACAAGCATTCCAACTATTATACTTCTCACGCAAACCAGCGTACATTCGCTTGCATCAGAACAATACCAACTGACGATATGTACCGTCACAATTCAGATACAAATTGAACACTATTGTTGCATTCGTAAAGTGCGTGTGTGTGTGTGTGTGTGTGTGTGTGTGTGTGTGTGTGTGTGTGTGTGTGTGTGTGTGTGTATGTGTGTCACTGTGTGCGTGTGTGTATGTTTGTGTCTGCGTGTGTGTCTGTGCGTGCATTTTTACGTGCGTGTCTGCATGCGTCTGTGTTTATGTTTTTGTGTTCACAACACTAAATATACTAGTTGTGTTTGTCTTTTGTGGGTTGTTTTCTCAATGTGTAAGTATTGTTTATTTTTGCGTTTTTGTGTCTGCGTGCGTTCATTTCTTGTGTGTGTTTTTGTGTGAGTACTTGCGCACAGACTCATGTAGATGTGCTTTTCGTTTGTGTTTGTGTGTGCAAGACAAAGTAACTGATTATTAACCAATCAGAATCGCCGATTTTCGAAAACGCGTACCGGAGATGACGTTGCACTGACTCCGAGAACAAAATGTGAGAATGTTGACAACATAATCTCTCAGGATTTTTGTCTTGAGAGAACATGTTATTTACATTCAAACGATAATGAAAAGTAAGAGGGGTTTGCTTTTCATCATGGTTCAACAAAACACATGTAAACAGAAACTGAAGATGCTGCTCATCTATCCCTTGCGTTTTTGGTACACTCACGTTCTGCCGTAAGATCAAACAGCGAAGGGAGGTAAGCTCTCTGAATAGAAGACAGAAGGGAGAGTTACGTGGAATTGTTGTGCAATTAACCCTCAGACGCTGCATGACAGCATCAGATTTTCGTCCTGAAAAAAAAGCTCAACGTTTTTGTTTATTCCAGGTCAGTAGTTGTACAAAGGCTTCACTTTAAATATTTTAGGCCAAAAAAAAAAGGTCTGTTTACGGTAACATATAGGCCACAAAAATAGGGTCGCTAGGTCGGGATAATTTTTATTTTTTTATTTTTATTTTTTTTCTCCAAAAAAACATATTTTTACGTTATTTTGCACAAAAAAAACCCCAAAATTTTTTTAATTTTTTTTTCTTTCTCCCAAATGCCAAAAAAAAGTCTAGGGTCGCGCGAAAAAAATAGGGTCGGTCGGGTTACCGTAAACAGACCTATTTTTTTTTTTTTGGCCTTATTGAATCAATAAGTTTTTTTTTAGGAAAATTTTGCCTCTTCATTTTCATTATTTTGTTTTCCCATTGCTCGAATCGCGTAGAAAGAAAAATATCAGAAGCTTGATAAAGCTAGTTTGTTTGTGTCTTTGGTTACATGACACTACTAGATCACTGGCACGGTTGGCTTAGTGGTAAGGCGTCCGCCCCGTGATCGGGAGGTCGTGGGTTCGAACCCCAGCCGGGTCATACCTAAGACTTTAAAATTGGCAATCTAGTGGCTGCTCCGCCTGGCGTCTGGCATTATGGGGTTAGTGCTAGGACTGGTTGGTCCGGTGTCAGAATAATGTGACTGGGTGAGACGTGAAGCCTGTGCTTCGACTTCTGTCTTGTGTGTGGCGCACGTTATATGTCAAAGCAGCACCGCCCTAATATATGGCCCTTCGTGGTCGGCTGGGCGTTAAGCAAACAAACAAACAAACAAACAAACTACTAGATCATTTACGTAGTTAAACGAGACAGATGTATAGAAACTTGATAGAATTTTAAATGCTGATTCAATATTATTGCCTTTTGGCAATGCACACACATAATGCAATGTACTATGATTTATGACCTTCAATCGGACGTTTATTACTTGCTAACTTTTCATACTATCAATACCACAACAGTAGCAAAAAGCATTTATTCTTCACTCTTGAAGGCCGAAATATATCTGCATATAATTATCTTTTTCAAAGATTCCTGCAAAAGAATCGCACTTGATACAACTATGAAGTTTCTTTCGTGTATAAGATTCTTGCAAAAGAATCGCACTTGATACAAGAGAAACATTGGGGGTTTATATTAAGAATCATGAGAAATAACCACACCTGACAGATATAAAGAAAATGCTGGCCTGTCTTGTCTATACACGCACAGACAGAAGATTCAAAGATCAAACACTAGATCCTAAAAGGTTTGAGAACAATAACAGTTTTCCGCTACTAAAAGTGTATTTTTAATATCCCTCACGTGGTCTTTATATAAATCGTCATGGAACGCTTCACGCACTATTAGAAAACAATGTGTTCTTTCGGTTTGCCAAGCGTAAGAACATGTCGATTCTTTCTCTGCCGAGTTTAAGGGCACTGACTGTTCAATATAGCCTGAATGGTGATCGAAGATTGATTGATTTGCGCGCAGATCCTAGGCCGGATGAATGGGACATTTACATGTGCGCACAGACAAGTTGAGGCACGCACTCACGCTTACACGTACATATTGCGCACAGACACATGTGCACGCTGACCTTCACACTGAGGTACATGCGCGCACACACGCACGTACACGCACGTACACACACACACACACAGTCGCACGCACGCACGCACACACATGCACACACCACACACACGCACACACACACACACACACCACGCACACACACACACACACCACACCCACGCACACACACACACACCACGCACACGCACACACACACACACGCACACGCACGCACACGCACAAGTACATACACATACACATACACATACACATACACATACACACACACACAGATTCAGACACCCCCTCTCTCCCCGTTACACACGCTCCCTTCACACATCTCCCTAACAATTCCTTCCTCAACCCCCCCCCCCACCCCCACCCACCCAAAAAAAACCAACCTACCCCACCACAACTTTGATCTTACCATCGTAACAATCAGTACAGCAATCCTCGGTGTACAAATATTTCAAAGACGATCAGTTCTGTTCCCAGTCTTCTATTGATGAATGGGGGTCTGTCATGATTTATAGATTCATTCCTATCTTCATGATATATATGAATCGATATTTGTGACTGCGCCAACAGATTCACAAAAGGGTGTAATTCAATCATTCGTGTCAAAAAGCAGTAACTTAGCAACTGATACTTGTTTGATTTTTTAATAAGGGTTTTTGACTTTATTGATCGTGTTTAGCTCATGCTCAGTGAACAATCACTTGCTAACGAGTTATTTGGCCTTTTTTTTTTACGAGTTTGCAATTGTCTTGCAATACTTTCATTTCCTGCGTTTCATATAAATCAGTCTCGTTGCGATATAGAGGTTTAAACAAGATTTTCTTCAGACAGATGATACAATTATAAAAAGGAAGAAGACATGGACGCGAATGCTAGACTAACGCTTGAGTCATTTTGAGTAACTTTTAATTTTGAACGTGAAATTAAATACCTTAACTGTAGTTTGATTTTACAAGTTAGTATGGTTAGTTTTCGATTGCGTTTGATATCAAAAATTATCTGCATAATTATTAAAGAACATTCAATTTGCGAAATCGTGTGCACCTTTCGACAGAAGTACTCGATTGCGTTCGATTTCTTTCATCGGCAGAATACTTAACAACGTGAAGTACTTTAAAGTTGCACTGTCGAATGCTTAAGGATCACTTTGACTAACAGAATTTTGTTCGGACTTTGGAAAATCCTGCTTAACTCCAAATTTTAGTTTCGAAGTCCAGAAATCATCACTCAGGCAATATGCACTTAGTGTTATAAAATAAATATTTGTGTAACTTTGAGCGCACAAGTCTATTTACTGTACAAGTGTCGGTCAGTGCTAACAAGTGTACTGCTTTTCACTCTAGCACACAACGCGCAAACTGTAGCTCACTTTGAGTCACTTAAATGTTTTAATAAACGCTATTAGGTTCCACTGTAGTAAAAAAGGAATCCCCCCGCGGGTTAGGGGGAAGAATTTACCCGATGCTCCCCAGCATGTCGTAAGAGGCGACTAACGGATTCTGTTTCTCCTTTTACCCTTGTTAAGTGTTTCTTGTATAGAATATAGTCAATGTTTGTAAAGATTTTAGTCAAGCAGTATGTAAGAAATGTTAAGTCCTTTGTACTGGAAACTTGCATTCTCCCAGTAAGGTAATATATTGTAGCCTACTACGTTGCAAACCCCTGGAGCAAATTTTTGATTAGTGCTTTTGTGAACAAGAAACAATTGACATGTGGCTCTATTCCATCTCCCCCCTTTCCCCGTCGCGATATAACCTTCGTGGTTGAAAACGACGTTAAACACCAAATAAAGAAAAAAGAAAGGAATGGGTGTGAGCCTTGGGGATGGTGCGGGGGTCAGAAGCGACTTAAAAGGAGTATGCCGACACACCTTTACCTTTGACACTGGGACCATCTCTACAGCTTCAAATCCGTTTTTCATTAGTTGAATCTAAGCCCAGTGTTTTCTTCCAAACATTACGTTGTCAAGCTAATGCTTTGCAGTATTTCTATAGAGCTGCACACACAAACTAAACTAATGCCATTTTGAAGTCTCACGTAGTAGAGAGCGAGTCACGCCAAAACCATTCTCATACCGAGACCCGTCTTTTAACCGAGATCTGCCGAATTGTATGGGTTGGCCGGGACTCCTCTGTCAAAATCTCGGCGTGGGTCTCGCGCGTCTATTCTTCCAAGCTGAAGGTTTTTGCACGCATCGTTGCTCCGAGGTTTGGTATGCTGGGACATTTTAGCAACCTCGGCTTTTTTCAAAGCTTCGACACCCGTTCACTCGTATTCCTCCCACCCGATACCCTATTAAGTCCCCCTATACCTACCCCACCCGCCCCTCACCCCTAGCTTCCTTGCTCAACCCGCTCCCTGATCCATCTCGGGAGCCATCTTGATTTCAGTTTTTGGTTTTCCCCTCCCCCCTTCTTTTTCTGAGATATTCTTCGGCCGTATTTCAGCTTTAGTGTAGTGTTATTTAGTTTCACGTCGAGTCAAAACCAGGTATATATCCGTCAACTTAAAGACAAATATGGCTCCAAAGCAAAAGCAAAGTTATTTAATACCGGGTACACGTTCCTCGAAATGAACTTGAAGTGCACCACCGCACAATGAAATATGATGTTCCTCTTAAGATTTCGTCAGCAGATCGTTTCGCTCAAGCAGTTTTCTAGGGAAAAAAATGTATCATGCATTGAAAGTTTTATGAAGCCCTAGTCGTCCTTTTTATTACCGTCAGTGTTCTCAACTCTTCCTAGAAGTGTCTATTCACATAGAATTCACCGATTTTGTTTTTGACAACAGAGAAATTTGCGTTGTTTAGAATTCTTTTCGAGCTATGACTGACAGATCCTGTTACTTTACGTACTAGTACATATACTACTTAACTCAGGTCACAGTCACTACAGTGTAATTATCTGTAACAGGGTACGTTGTCTTCGTGTACTTCGTACCTGTGTACAAGTGGTACAGTAGTAGTTTGAAGTGTAGCAAACCAGAGACCGCCACGTCACCCATTGTCAAAGCACCCAGTACTAGCAGGTCAACCAGCAACCTGCCAGCAAGTTTTTCACTCGGCACTTGTTCGTTCACTCCCACCTCTCGATCCCCGGGCAGACTTACAGTGCCATAGCGATTCGCTGAAGCGTGCAGAAACTCCTAGCTCAGCCCCGCCGACAGCCTTCCACGCAACTGTCTTTTGCAGAGGCACCCAGGCATGCAAAGAAAAAGGGGACCAGCTTGGTTGGCATTCCTTTGCTGTGCGACTCGAGGTCCTGCCTGGCACAGTTGCAAAAAAAAAAAAAAAAAAAAAAAATCCAGGTAGATTTTCTCAGGTGTGTGTATTGTGCTTAGCCTGCTTGCATGGTGTTCACCTGACACTGACAGTCCGGTTTTGAGCCTTCCGATTCAGATTAGAAGGGGGGAATACTTTTTGAAGCCACACACACACAAAAAAAATCTGAATGCTGATCGTTGAGAGTGGGTTTAACTCAGTGATGTGACACAGGTTGACACTTTTCAATCGCCGGTCAAGGCATTTTGCTTTTCATGGTGAACTAAGTAATAAACGAAGCGTTGACACTGTCTGTACCCAAGTCTGCACACTTTTAGCGAAGGGTACAAGTACCACGGTGCAGGGACGATTGAGGCTTTGAGGGTTTATTTATTGTTTTCTACAAGTCTCGTCTAGATATATAACATTTTTAGAAGCAACTGGTGTCAGATTAATTGTCATACAACACACACGCACAAACACACACACAAAGTCGACTGCGCACGCACGCACACACACACTAACACACAAACATACACACACACACAAGCAAACACAAACTCACACACATACACACCCCACCACCCCCAACACTGACACACACACACACACACACACACACACACACACACACAATCCCAAGGGTTGTGACCTCAATAATAAAACCTGTGAGCTTAGTTCTGTGTAGCATTGTGAAGCAAAAGGCCTGCCAGTAAAGTATAGCTTGGTCCGCTGACTACATGGAAATTGGAGTGAATACAACCCGGAGTTTGGGACCATTCAAATCTCCCCGGTCTTTTGTCTGTCGCTGAAAGCCGACCCCGGGTGGGGAGGCGGGGTGTGATGGGCGGGTGAACAATGAGGGTGGAGGTGGGTGGGAGAGGATCGAGACGAGAGGAGGGGGAGGGGCGGTGGTCATGTGTGTGAGAGAGGGTATGTGTGTGTGTGTGAGAGTGTGTGTGTGTGTGCGTGTGTGTGTGTGTATGTGTATGTGTGTCTTTGTGCGTTTGTGTGTCTTTGCGCGTTTGTGTGTGTGTGCGCGCGCGTGTGTGATTATGTATGTGTATATTCTAGCCGGCTTCTACTGCAGTTGGGGTGAAGAAGCTACCACCACTGAGCCAGGCTGTAGAGGGCGCGTACAGAGTGGGGCAGGATAAGGGTAGAGATTTAACCGAACATGGTTGGGGGGTGGGTGGCTTCTCTCGCTGTTGAAATTCTTGGACCCGGGTGGGTAGTTAGGGTGGGTGAGGGTGAGCCAGGTTCTCTTGCCGTTCAGAAGTTGAAGGCTCCCCAGTGATTATGGCGGGCGGTAAATATAGACGCCATTGTGTAGAACGGCGCTCGCTATCTTGCTAGACAGGTTTTTAAGGCCGCGCAATAACAGCCTGGCAGGCAGACAGGCAAGCCAAGCCAAGCTAAACCAACCGCGTGACAGCCAGAGAATTCTAGAAGAAAGACTGGAACACCACTCTTTTTAGACCCACTGGTTTAAGCCTCCCCCCCCTCCGCCGAACACCCTCCTTCTCCGCCCTACTGCATGTTAGAACCCTGCTTTGTTGAGGTTTTCTGTTCGTAAGTTCTTTAAATTTATCTCCATTTCAGGACTCAGTTCAGTTTTCTAGACCCGATATTTCTCAGATTTGTGATCGTCTTAAATGGCGGGTTCGACAATCAGAGCGACACGTTCTGCCGCGTCAACCACAACCAACGCTAAAGGTAAAGCGTCACCTACTCCCCCCCACCCCACCCCCTCAAGCCCGCCACCCGACCCTTCTCTCCTACCCGTGGTGAGGTTGTAGTTCTCAAGAGCCTGTCCCAAGTACTGACGGAGCAGTTGAGCCCCGAGTGGAAGAGGTCCCCGCAAACGGGACGTTGCAAGGTCTCCCAGGTTGAGGCATTCCTCGACAGGCAGGTGCAGATTATTATGGCCTGGGAACGGCTCGACGACACAGGACCGAAGGAATGCGAGAGAGATTTTCTCTCCCAAGTCTGGCGAAGGGGTGGATTAAAGTCGAAGAAAGTGTAGAGCGCGCAGGGCAACTGTACTTCTACTCCCACCGCGCTTAAGTGTCGAGGTCATAGCTGTGGTATAGCTAAGACCGCAAGACGGATCACCGTACCCCGGGTAGAAGAAGCAAAGAGGCGTGGTTTTGGGGGGTAGAGAGAGGTCGAGAAGGCGGGTACAGTGAGGTGGTAGCTCGCGCGCTTTCCTTCCCACCCCTTTCTCGCATTTTTTTGGCCGGGGGTACCCGACGCTACCTACCCCACCCGGGGGCGGCGAGGAAAGCACGGGTGGTGTCTGGCTTCATTGGGTGTTGCAACCACAGCGTTCGTGCGGCCGACTACTGCAGCAGACATCTCGAGATTCCAATCCTGTAGCTTTCTAAATGACTTAACTTGTTTCAACCACCACGCAGCGCTTGAAGAAGTCGTCAAAACGGTGAACTTTCTTTGAGGTTATGGCAGTCTCGGCATGTTCGAGTTGGACAAGGTGTGAGAGAAACCACCAAGCGTAGCAGTGCCTAGCTTGCCAGTCGACTTCAGCTAGGTCCTTTCAACCGAGAAGCGTCCCCTCGGTCTTCGTCTTCGTTTTTGTTTGGTCATGGTCTGATCTTCTATGGGGGTGAAACCGACGTGTCTGTGCGCATGCGTAATTGTGCTGCAACTGAGAAAGCATTGAAGCATTGCTGAATTGGCTTGGCTATTATGTAGCCTGCATGAGAGACGCACATATATACCCACACCTGACACAGACGCCATAGAAGAAGGCCAGTCTGTGTGGGACCCCGGCATTGCCCAGAGCTGCTCCAGTGTTCTGTGCCCTGCGCGAATTATGGCGGTAAGGTTCCGATGAGAGGTTCACTACATTCTACGCTTTCAGTTTTAGGTTTTGACTTTTTTTGTTTGAAGATAAAATTAATTCTGTAGCAGAATACAAGTTTTGATGTATTAGTACTATTACGGAAGGTATTAAATGTTCCACTGAAATCTTAACTTGTCATCGAACATGTGTACTTGCTTTGTTGCTATCTTGAGTTGTAAATGTATTGTACAATCGTTAAATACCAAATAAGTCTTATTCTTCGTGAGTCACAGAAAGAGTAGTTTTTGTCGATTTAATGTTAGACTTAGTCTTCATGTATTTCTGTTTTTACAACGGTTGAGGTAAGCTATATTTTGTTGTTGTAAATATTTTGTTGAAAATCGAGAAGAAAAAATCCAGATACGTAGGGTGCATGTCAGCGTTCTTTTGGCAGTGGTTGAGGCAACGTTCTTGTTAGTCACAGGAATTGTGCTAAAAATAGGAATAAAATGCTAGTACAAACAGAGCTACGAGTCCGACATTAGTATCTTTCGACCCCCCCAGCGGGTTAGGGGGAAGAATTTACCCGATGCTCCCCAGCATGTCGTAAGAGTAAGGTAATACATTGTACTACGTTGCAAGCCCCTGGAGCAAATTTTTGATTAGTGCTTTTGTGAACAAGAAACAATTGACAAGTGGCTATGAACCCATCTCCCCCCTTTCCCTGTCGCGATATAACCTTCGTGGTTGAAAACGACGTTAAACACCAAATAAAGTATCTTTCGTTGCAAATTCAACGAAGCACGGACTTTTATCATTTATGACACAAATAAGATATATTCAACTACTACCAGTACTACAGTTTAATGCCAGTCGAGCGCGTGACACCATTTCAGTTTACACTGAGTCGAAATGGTCAAACGACACTGATAAGTGATAATATAAAACAGCGTGATACCTGGCAGAAACGGGAAGACTGGACAATTTCAATTTCATTATCAGCAATAGTCGTGTCATTGTCAAGAGCATGGCCCAGTTTCTCCGGAGGGGGTTATAGTACATATTTAAACTTGCCCACTTGGTCGTAGCTGTAAAACCGGTCGGTGTCATGGAGGTTTACTCTCCGCCGTTTGAATCTCTTTGCCAATATTGTTCTTCTTTTCGGTCGTAGTGTTTGGTTAGTTCCGTCCCACAATGGTTGAAGGTGATACTGCAATTGTTTCTTAAATAAATATCAAGTTATTCGTGGTTTAGTTAGATTTGTCGTTAATGGTAGATTATGTATTCTAAGTCTGTAAATTTCAGAGTGTGCTCTTAAAATGAAATCGCCCGTATGTATACCGGTGTGACGTTTTCATTTTTCGCCGTGTTATTTCGCTTCTCGGCCTCGTTGATCTGGTATAAACTCTACACTGAACAAAAAAACACCCTTCGATAGTACTGATGAGCGACCTTGTGTACCTTACATTCATTAGGCCAAATTTTTCCAACCAATTTTTTTTATTTAACTTAGAAATTTGATTCATCCTAAAATGTTTTTCTTCTTACTCAAGGGACGTAACCACTCAGTACACATTTTCGAAGAATTCGATTTTGGGGGTGAAATCTATTAAATTTTACCACCAATTTTCTTCACATGCAAGAAACTGACATGCTTTTCGTCCATAAATAATTTCACTTCTTAATTTTACCAGGAAACATTTCAGTCTTGAGTATATGTCGAGGGCGAAATATGTACACAGGCGAAAGATGAAACCGTGACACCGGCCTAGATTTATCCTCCGAAATTGTCTTGAATATTATTGCACATTTTGTTAGTTAATTGCCTTTTACTGTCACATTAGACTGATGTATTAATTTATATTTGAAAAGAGATGAATTGAGTTTGTATTTCGTAGCCAAAGATAATGTGTTTTTTGGCGTCAGCGACGTTAGCGTGGCAGTTAACATTTTTTTAATTAAAAATATGATTCAAAAAAGTCATGTAAAGTAATTATCTGCTTTTATGTGTAGGGGAGAGGTATGCACACTCTATCAGACAAAGCCATTTTGTTGTATATATATATACGAATATCCCGGCTTATCCCCTAGGCGAGTTTGGGGGTGTTTTACGATTTGTTTAACATGGCTTTTTAATGCCCTTTGACAACTTGGCCTGTGTTTCTGTTAGTCACCATGTCTTTGCTCTTCAGCTGTTGTTCTTATCGAACAATCGGGTTGGGACCGATTTTACACCCCGGCAAGAATGTGCAGATAACGACTGAGGTTAATAGAATGGGGGGGGGGGGGGGGGGAAGGGGGTGGTAGGTGTACAGGTGGATTGAGATCTGGGGGGGGGGGGGGGAGTGACAGTGCAGTGATAAAAGGAACTTGTATACCGGAGGCTAAGTTCGACAGTGTAGTCCATTGATTCAATAGTGCGATAGTTTGGGCTATCTGTGTTCCCCCCTCCCTCCAATCACACTTCCCCCTCCCCCTGAGGGGGTCACAGGCTCATGTCCCTCAATATTGCTCATCTCTGTGTGTGGGTTTTCTTGACTTGCATGTCACATCCGTGTCCTGTAAGACGTGTGGGACAGGCCTCTGAAAGAAGCTACTTGTATGTTAATGTATAGGTTTACACCACAGAGTTAGCCAGGTAGGTTCAAAGTATTGTGTACATAGACAGTTATGAAAATGTTAGATCTATTTCTTTGGTTGTATAATGTTGTGCGAATAGATATGCTTCTTTAGTGGCAGAAATGTACATGAGTTTTGGGTTTTATATTTGCCATGGAAGAAGACCTGTTCTCTGTTGCGGAGATCAACAGACCCATTCAATTGAAGTCAGTTGCTCACGTGTCCTTCTGCAATAAGGCTGTGACTTAAGTCAGGGATAGTGGATGTGAGCGGGAGGTCGTGGGTTCGAACCCCGGCCGGGTCATACCTAAGACTTTAAAATTGGCAATCTAGTGGCTGCTCCGCCTGGCGTCTGGCATTATGGGGTTAGTGCTAGGACTGGTTGGTCCGGTGTCAGAATAATGTGACTGGGTGAGACATGAAGCCTGTGCTGCGACTTCTGTCTTGTGTGTGGCGCACGTTATATGTCAAAGCAGCACCGCCCTGATATGGCCCTTCGTGGTCGGCTGGGCGTTAAACACCAGGGATAGTGGATAATATTTCTTCCTATAGGTATAGTTGTGGGGCTGGTCCTGCAAAGGGATTTTAAGTTTAAAACAATGGGCCTACAATGCAATCGTTTTATGATTATTCCAGGTGTGTTGCAAAGTACGTTGACAATTCTGATTAATTCATGTCACGTATTTGAATTCCTCGTCGTTAGCGCGTTCCACCGTAAAAATTGTTTTAAACAGAAACGCTTCCTGTTTGCTTTTGAAAAGAAAACTTTGAAGTGTGCAAATAGCTTTCAGTCCTTGAATAATATTGTCTCTAAACCCTCTGCTCTTCAAACTTATCTCTCGTCGAATTCACGGTCCTTGATTGAAAAGAAAACTTACCGTTTGCAGTTTAAATTTGAACCCTGCGGTGAGCTAGGCTCTCGGGCTGATATATATCTGCCTTGAATAATATTGTGCTTGAATCCTCCGTGGCCCAAAACCGATGTATCTTCAATTATGTTGCACTTTGTGTGGTTTGTGTGTCCCACTCTGCTGAATGATTTGTACAGAAAACTTACCGTTGGCAATCAACTCTTTAATTCAGAAGGACTCAAGTGGGTAAAATAAAGTATATCTAATAGTGCGTCTTAACCATCCCTGTTCAAACTTGTGTTGTGATTGGTGACGTCACTTTTTCAAACACTTATGTACACAGTGAAAGGGGAGGGGGGGGGGGGGCAGGAGATGGAGAACGATGAGACGAGCAGCCAAAGTGTAGATGATGGAAGATTGAGCTAGGTGATAACCAGGCTTTGATGACATGCCGAAAGGGAGGGGGGGGGGGGGGGGGCACATCTCGGGTTCAACACCTGTACTACTACACCTGGTCGCTCGTTACCATTCCATTGTTATCCCCAGAGAAAAGTTGACAGGAGTGAGACTCCATACGAGGCAGGTTGACAAAGTTTTATTTGGTTTAACTGGAGAAGTCAGTGGAGTTATCTCAACAGAGCAAGACGAGAAGGTTTGTTTGGGATTTTAATTGTTTGTAAAGCTTGTAAATGTATAGTTGATTTAACAAGCGTCAGGTAAGATTTCTGTACAAGGTAAGCTAACACGATGTACAAAAGGGTAATTTCGCTTTTGTCGAGGCCTCTTTTTATTGAACTAGCAAAAATCAGTTCAGTTTTCTTCACAACTTGGGCAAGTTGACAAGGTTGACAGCAGATATTTATTCTTTCTTCATTTGAAAATCTTCCCACAACAGTTCTTAGTGCCTCTTATATTCAACAACTAGTCCATTCTTGGCAAAAGCCGTTTAACGCCCATCCTGGCATCAGAGCAAAAGCGCTCAGCTGAGCTCAACCACCGTCCACTGAGTTGCAGACAGATGGTCAACCAATAATACGACCATTACCAAGCAGGTGCAAAGAGTTAATGACCAGTTACAGAGACGGCCAGTGTCCACCACAAGCCCATCAGAACGTCCCTCGGACATTCCGTGACCTTTCACGAGCTTCTCTAGACATTGGGATATTGTCACCGCTGCTAGCAGGGAGCAGGGGGTGACTGTGGGAACTGGCAATGGTCAAAAGGTCCCCGTTCGTCCATTTTCGGACATCAGTTGAATAAATCTTTACAATGGACTGAAGTTACTGCGGACCGTTACAATAGTCGATCGTCACTGGTCATCCAATGATCCATGAAATTCAGTAAATGTTCCTGAAATGTGCGACCAAGAATAGTAGCGGGCGAAAGCTACTGGACATACATGTTTTGGCCATGCGTTGAAAAATCTTTTGAAATTGCTGAGGTTTATTGGTTTAAACATAAGTTTATTTTAACAAAGGTTACAATCATGACATGTATACAAAGTTCACAGAAACAGCAACAAGCTAGAAGCTTCAGGTGGTGTTCCTGCATGACAGTACAACATAAGGCGGTAACGGCTGAAAAATGTCTCAATAAACCAAATCTATTAATAACGTAATGAACGTTGCATAATGATGATAAAGAAAGACAGTAAAGGAAGGAAGGAGGGGGAGGTGAATTATGTGATTGGGGAGGGTACAGTTTAATTGCTGAGGTTTATTGGCACCTCTTCAGATTGCTCTTATTTTAAGAGATGACTCATGCGCTTCCGTTTAATACTTTTGTAATTTAATCCATTTTCAAGACCTTCTTTCTTCCGTTTAGTAATAATAATAATTAATGAGCATTTATATAGCGCAACATTAGTCACTAGCTAGCGACTCTTCTTCGTTTCTGTTCAAGTATTATTCAAGGACTCTTCTTAGTTTCTGTTCAAGCTTTATTCAGCAATCTTCTTAAATCCTGTTTAATCGTAAACGAGACTAGCTATTAGTTCTTCCTTGTTCTTCTGCGTCACTTTCTTTGGCTGGTTGTGGCTATTCATATCTGAGGTGACTCGCATTACAGTTCAACTTTGTTTATTAGTGTCCTGTCCACGAATGAGACTTCTAAGGGATGAGCCCTGTTTTCGATTTTCTGTAGATCCTGTTTGAATTTCTGCTTTTACTGCATCGATGTGTATGATGTTCAAAAGTCTCCATTAACTAGTACATAGGGGTCAGTTTTGATTTTAATAAACAGCTCAATTTGGAGTCAACAACCACCCTCGAAATAAACTCAGGTTGACTCCAAATTGAGCTGTTTATTAAAATATTCGAATATTCAAAACTATCCAGCACATTCGGGTTCAGTTTTGATTTCAATAACTCGAACTTTCATAAAGGTGCGTCCAATATTTATGTGAGTACAGGAACAGCAATTCAGATCAACCGATAGTGACAGTACCCTCATTCACTCCAATATTCCCTACTTTTTTCACTTAAATGGATCTAAGTATAGTTCAAGTTAGAATGTACATGTAATTCAAATAATGTTTGAACGTCTACAGTCTTTGTCTCTCTTTGTCACACTCTGTCTGCGGCTCTCTCCTTGCCCTTTCTCCCACTTTTTCTCTTTCTCTCTCTCTCTCTCTCTCTCTCTCTCTCTCTCTCTCTCTCTCCCCACCCCCCCTGGTCTCCTACCTGTTCCTTTTCACCGTGTGTTCCAAGCAGCACGTTATTGCATTCCGCGGCCTGCTGCCTTTCCCTAAAAGTGTGTTGGGGGAGGGAAACCTGGGGGGCGTTTTATGGCCTATCGGGACCGGGGATCGGACTTTATTGAAAGGCCCTTAACCAGTTGGAGGCCCCTTTCCATAACTGTTGGTCACTGCGAACACCAGTGACACTATCGAGGTTGACTTGAGTGTATGTGTTAAGTCGTGGCACTCTCAGTATCGAGGAGAATTCTCAGTCTCGACCATCACCGAGGTATATGACTGCTGTGATAGTTTTCTTTTCCATGATGACGCTGCGAACACCAGTGATGCTAGGGTTGACAAGAGTGTATGTGTTAACTTCTGTGAGGAGGTGTCTTTCCCGAGGTATATTTATTACAGCCAAAAATGGTCTTACATTTCGGATTCCACAAAATGTGTCTATTTCTGTAGCGTTTTTTCTGTGACCACTATTGTTTTTGACAGAGTGAACACTTTTGTGTGAGGGAAGATTCTGGTCTACCATCATGGGTTTTATTTAGCTCACTGAGGTTTCGTTTCGTTGGTTGACATTATCGTCCTCTTGGGTCCCTTTGGCTAATGTCACATGGACATGCTATGAGGTATATTGCATGTTGCTCTTTTCTGTTTCCTATTACAAAACATGCCCATAGTAGGTCTCTGATGACGTTAAGCTGTTTTGGTCAATCGATCAGTCAGGCTATTATTTTAATGCTAAGGTTTGACAGAATCTGTGTGTGAACTCGCAGCACTCTGGCGAGGACGATTCTACTCGATCTTCTGCCGGAAGGTAAAGTTGTAGTTCATTTCCTTTTGCCCTTTTCTGTAAGTGACACAGGAGTCGTCAGAGTGTGCGTATGTGTTGCTCGCAACAATCTTGTGTGGAGAGGATTGGTCAGCATTGACTGCTTGACGCTCATCGAGGTAGAGTTCCTGTTCTTTCTGATGCATCAAGTCAAAATCACAATGTCCTTCATGCAGGATGCGTGGTTAGGTGGTTGTTGACTAGGGGATATAGCTCAGTTGGTAGCGCGCTGGATTTGTTTTCAGTTGGCCGCTGTCAGCGTGAGTTCGATCCCAGGTTCGGCGGAAATTTATTTCACAGTCAACTTTGTGTACAGACTCTCTTCGGTGTCCGAACCTCCCCCCGTGTACACTACATTGGGTGTGCACGTTAAAGATCCCACGATTGACAAAAGGGTCTTTCCTGGCAAAATTGCTTAGGCACAGTTAATAATTGTCTACCTATACCCGTGTGACTTGGAATAATAGGCCGTGAAAGGTAAATATGCGCCGAAATGGCTGCAATCTACTGGCCGTATAAAATTTCATCTCACACGGCATCACCGCAGAGCGCCTGGAACTGTACCCACGGAATATGCGCGATATAAGACTCATTGATTGATTGATTGGTTAGGTGGTTGTCGACTAGGACAGTACAAATAAAACTAAACGAAGGCTGTATGCAGGTAGAGACACGGCTGAGGTGCTGAATAATCCTGCACCGTTCGGAGTTGTATACGCTTTAGTAGTTCGCTAGCACTTTCCGATGTTGTGTATGTTGGAACATGCTGCGTTTATGGGCCATTTCACGTGAGTCTGAACTCGAAGTAGAATGGGCACATTGTGTCAAGCTAGACATTAAGGCGTTTGGAGTCTTAATTTGCCGGTTGTCAATCCATGCATTCGCTTGTCATCGTGAACAAAGGGTTAACGTCTAACTTAAAAAAAAATCTTTTTGAGGTGTGCAACCATTTGAAATGTGTTTTGGAATCCGAAATGTAAGACAATTTTGTGTGTTGTGTGTCGGAATAGACCTGTGATATTTCCATGGCCTGTGTTCGAATCTAACACAAACAGAATACTATTTTCTTGTCAAATGCAATAATCAGATATGAGGGTAGGAGAGAATAAGTAAATAATGTCTTAATTCAACAATAGCAATGACAATGGACGTGCTGATTACTGACATTAGTTTGTGTAATGGTGCAGTAGATGGCAAAGTATACCTCAATAATTATTTGCCACGAGTCAAACATGATAAAGAGTATTGAAGTAGCCTGCATTCAGATGTCAAAAGTCTAACAGAATAAAGAGTAACAAAGTAGTTTGCCTCAATCTGCCAAATGGGAACCGTGACTAAGAGTAATAAACTAGCTTGCCTCGAGCTGCCAAAAGCCGAAAATGACCAGCTTTAGCTTGCCTTCATTCTGTCAAAAGCCGAAAAAATGACTAAGCTGACCTCAACCTGTCAAAAGCCAAAAATGACAAAGACGTAAGCGAAGTAGCATACCTCAACCGTGAAGCGATTCGTAAATCAACAGCCACGTCAGAAACCGTGACTGAAAGATCAATTGTTGCTATGTGACAACAATAATTGTGAACAAGACAATCGAACAGTGTGTACAACAGTGAAGGAACGGTAACATGTCTTTTAATGATGAAAGTAGAGTAGTTGTAGTGTAGTACGGATCAGTTGTAATAAATATAGTTACGTTTAATAGTGTACATGAAAATCAGTAGGGTGAGGATCAGTTGTAATAACTATAGGCCAGTTCGATAGTGTAATTGTAGACCTTTAGATCAGATTTACTACCCAGTTCAGCTAAGCTCTGACAGTGTTTTAGAAGATCGATTCAATTGTTTTTTTTAGGTGAGAGCCGAGCCCTGCAGTGACGTTTGTTGAGATTCTGCTGGTCTCAAAATTGGGTGATACGCATGCTTGAAAGCGAACCACAATCATCAGTGCAGAGAATGTCGTCACGTACCAAGAAATCGTCACCAAAGAACTGAATTTGAACAAAAAACAACTGTTGAAGCCAAACTGAACACCCTTCTTAATCGCAAAACTCCTGAAGTGACGTCTACAGTGCGAAACGAGAACGCCAGACAACTCTAGCGAAGTATGCACAGAACACTCAGTTCGAATTGTCTGCCTGCAGCTCCGCCACAGGCATTGTTCCTCGAGATGTGCTAAGCAAACATTTTTGAATATTTAGCAATACTTTTTTTTGTGCCAAGGACATCTGACTTTTTAAATTGACAGTCAGCGTCCATTGGGCCATCAAAGAGACAGACGTTTTGTCTTTCTCCGCACACCATACATGTATTTTTCTCTCTCTCCCCCCCCCCCCCCCCCTCAGCGAATTGTCGAAATGTCCTTTTTTTGCGGATGGTTGTTGGTTTAGTCCATGTGAACTTATGAGCCTCATGACTAGATCCACACTCATCCACAAGGATTGGAAGAGCGCGTCAGTGCAACGGCCGGTTTAACTGATGTAATAACCAAAGAGTCGCGATCGAATTTGTGTGTGGAGTGAATGAAAGACGTTCCTTTGTTTCGCAGTGTTTGTCACTTGTGTGTGTTACTCAGTGTTTAAGTTTGTGTTTGATTTATATTTTGTGTGTTTTATGTGTTCCTTGTGTCAAGTGAATATGATTATTTATCAGCAAATATAATTATGTTGGATGGTAAGTTGTGTCTTAATGTTTTTTTTAAGTGTCCGTGTTTTGTGTCAGTCAATTTTCAGTTTGATGTGCCACAACATAGCTTTATACTTCAGTAGCTTTTGATATTACGCCCTTCCAAGAAGGCGTTACTTTGTTAGTGAATGTAGTTTTAGTCTCCCTAAATGATTTTAGTCAAGCAGTATGTAAGAAATGTTTAGTCCTTTGTGCTGGAAACTTGCATTCTCCCAGTAAGGTCATATATTGTACTACGTTGCAAGCCCCATGAGCAATTTTTTGATTAGTGCTTTTGTGAACAAGAAACACTTAACAAGTGGCTCTATCCCATCTCCCCCCTTTCCCCTATCCCATCTCCCCCCTTTCCCTCGTCGCGATATAACCTTCGTGGTTGAAAACGACGTTAAACACCAAATAAAGAAAGTTTCCCTAAATCAGCATATACACATACCTTTGAACTTTGAACTTTGAACTTTATTTATTTATTTATTTATTTATTATTCTACGAGTAATGTACCTTAGAGGACACTTAAGATTAAATACAAGCTAATCGAAGTCATTACGTGTTGAATGTTTTATAGTGAGCACAGAGACTGTATGGGTCGATAGATCCATTTGATTCCATACCAGCGATGACGGTACATTTTAATGTTTCCAAAGTCATCGCAGAATAGCAAAATTCACACAGAAACTGTCCAAGTCAACAGTCACACCAGTTAAGTCTTTCACAGTCTGTACAAGTCGCCACGCAAATACCTTAAAACCAATGTTCATAGGAATGCGAAGAATGCCAGTGCCACTGAAGGAAGTCTCGCAGTACCCGTTTTTAGTCCTGTCTAAGCATAGCTGTGACCGTTTAAACGTTTCTGCCTCGGTTATCATCTATACGCGGCAATTTAGGACTTAGGATTACCAATGAAGGAGTATGGGCCCTGCGTTTTGAAGGTTACGTTCCTGAGACGACTAACTTTTGTAACGCATTGCCAAATTTAAACAGCCTTCGTTTTTATTAGGCAAAAAAAAAAAGGTCTGTTTACGGTAACATAGGCCAAAAAAATAGGGTCGGTAGGTCGGGATTATTTTAATTTTTTTAAATTTTTTTAAATTTTTTTTCTCCAAAAAACCATATTTTTACGTTATTTTGCCAAAAAAACAAGATTTTTTTTTTCTCCCAAATGCCAAAAAAAAGTCTAGGGTCGCGCGAAAAAACTAGGGTCGGTCGGATTACTGTAAACAGACCTTTTTTTTTTTTTTGCCTTATCTTTCCGATTTCCTTCCACTCGACTTTCTTGACATAGGAATGACAGAAACGTTTTGCCCAGGCGCCTGTAGTAACCGAAACGAGCCATAAGTGATGAGTCGTTGAACCTAACACGAGCAAAAACTTGAATTCTATTCAATCGACGGAATGTGAAGTTTAAATCAAATATTTGCCAGGACGTGCATTTTTGAATAGAAGAAAAACCTGAGCAGAAGAAAGTGGTGCTCACTAATCAACTATATTTATTCAAGGATAGTGCAGTTATAATGCAAAGGTGCCCAGCAGAAAACATATCACACAAAGAAAGAAGAAAGAGAAGAAAAAAAAGAGGAAAGGGAAAAGTCGTATTATTATATGCAGTCTTATATCGCGCGCGTATCTCCAGACTCGGACTCAAGGCGCAGGTATCTGTTTATGCCGTGCGAGATGGAATTTTGTACACAATAAATCACGCATTCACATCGACCAGCAGATCGCAGCCATTTCGGCGCATATCCTACTTTTTACGGCCTATTATTCTAAGTCACACGGGTATTTTGGTGGACATTTTTATCTATGCCTGTACAATTTTGCCAGGAAAGACCCTTTCGTCAATCGTGGGATCTTTAACGTGCACACCCCAATGTAGTGTAGTTGTCCAGATTATTACTTTCAAGCCAGGACTGCTTTCAGGGCGGCTTTTAGAATACAAGGTTAATTTATAAAAAAAAAGAAGTAACATTGAGATGAATTAGCTGTTTTGGTAAGATTTTCTTAAGTAGCATACCATAAACACCACAACCCTACCCCCAACATAAGTCCATGAAATTCCCTCTCTATCCCCAAAAGCAAATGAAGTGAATACAATAAATGTATACAGATTCAAAAAGTCTCCAAACATCCACTCCCTGTGGTCAATACCAATGGAGGGTTTTCCCAACCGGGCCTCAAACATTCTTCGACACCGGTGTTATCTGAGTGTGTCGCAGTAAAATGCATATGAATACAGGCCGAAGACGTGTTAACTGAAATCCCAACACCCCCACACTTAAGTCCCCGGCGTGGATTTTATGGGCAGTTCGCCCCCTCTTCTTTCCGTTACGGTTAGAGCTGTGACCTGTCGTTCAATCGGAACACGATATGTGCTGGTTTGAATTGAAGTAAAATACAGCGCTCTACTCACGTCCCCTAAGGATTACGACCGCAAAAAAAAAAAAAAAAAAAAAAAATCTTGGAAGGAATGGAGTCTTAACATGGAGGTAAATTTACGGAGAATCTGAAAATAGTTCTTAAAAGAAGAGAGGTCCTGAAAGGAGGTTCCACTGTAAATGCAAAGATTGGGTGGCTGGGTGTGCTGTTGCGTGTTCCGATGTCACGAAATTTTCTTTCGCCGAAATATTTTTTCTCCCCCACCAACACGTTTCACTCATTTTTGTACCAAAACAAATTCTTATGCAAAACCATCCTCTGACTACGGGTTAGGGGTAAGTTTGGGAATGGGTTAGGTATGTAAACAGTTTTAAAATGCGTCAATTTCTGGCGATGTTTGTGAACGAAGATTTCGGGTATGTCTTAATACCGAATTCTCGCGGACGGCGTCGATTGAATTCTAAGTTCACAAATGAGTGAAACGTGTTGCACGTTGGTGGGGGAGAAAAAATATTTCGGCGAAAGAAAATTTCGTGACACCGGTATTATATGTGGAGGTCGAAAACTGAGTTCGTTTACCATTGCTCTCAAAGTTCGTCCTTGGTAAAGTCTCAGCGGTTTGCTGAAGCTAACAAATTTAGACATTTCAGTGGGGAAAATAGCAAAGTGCAAAGATTATCCTTTTCAGTGCTGAAAATTCTTTTTACGTTGACTTTTTGTGTCGCTATATGCGTAACGGGTTTTTAATGGAGTTTAAAGAAAAAAAACCACAGGTTTGCTGGGATTGCTTTCAATAGATCATTAGGAACAAGTTTTAGAAAAGTCGAGCAAAAACGAATAGTCGCTATGGGTTAATTGCATGGACGATTAATACGTGTTAGCAACAGTTTCTGAACGCTTTTTTTCTTCTCCAAAATGTAAGCCCAAGTAGTGTGTTCGGAAGCAGACCACCTCAGTAGCTATAAAGCCTCTCAAAAGTGGTAACTTCCGGCTTATCGGACGCCATGACAGAAAATGACGTCACGCTCATTTGAGAACTAAGCGTCATCCAGGAGCTAGGCCTGTAGGGGTAATTACTTTGTACTAGGTATTTGCAATGGAACCAATTCATTGTTGGCTGAAGCTCTTTCAGTCTTGGCACGCTACCACTGCTGTCTTATTTTAATCTGTCCTGGGGGTTGAATTCTTGAGGGTTACATGACTGTGTGCTGCCATTGTGTTTTTGTTACCCGTCTCGGCGTGGCGTGCCCTCTCAGTTCAATGAGCTCCCTTGTATTGTAAGTTGGCCGAGACTAATTTCGTTAAACCGATGGACTGAACTATGGTGGCGAACTACCGCCAAAAGCGAAGCCCCCCCTCCCTCTCATCTGTTGCAAGTGAAGTTATTACTTACACATTTTCCTGTGATGGGTCGCAAACATTTAGGTCAGACAAAATATCTGTTACAAGAAATGGCTATCAGCTCATACCTACCTTACAATCCATTTGAACCTGTTAGGATCCTCATCCAACTAATTTGAAGTTTTTCTTTTCCGATTAGCGTGTGTATTTAAAAAGAAAATGGTATCCACTACTTTTGAAACAAAAACTCGACCATTAAGGACAACCTTAAAAGTATCAAAGTCATAGTTTTGCTGTCAAATATTTAATCTACAATGTAGAAGTGGCCCATTCCCTGCATTTTTCTTTTACCACATCTTGCAGCTTAGCCCTTTATCAATGTGTGCTCATTTTGTGGGCTCCAATACAGTGGTGTATTATTTAGCGGTAGGTTGTCGAGTTGAAGCCTCTACTTCCTTACATCTCATAAGCGCTCTTCTGCTTTTGAATACAATTTTAGGATTAGTCGGTTAGGGGGCTTATGTATAAGTTGTAACTCTTCCTCCCTCTCTCCCCCTCCCTCCCTGTCTCCCCCTGTCTGGCTGTCGGTGGGTCTGGCGGTCTGTCCCGAGTCAGTCTGTCTCTCTTTCGTACATTATGTTCAGAAGTACTTAGCTCTAAATGAAAATAATGGAGATACTTAAATTTGTTCAGCTATGTCGTTCTTTGGTTTCGGTGACATCCAAGCTGACTTGAAAAGGATAGAGCGCGCGTCAGCATAGACAGGCGATACTTGAATTGCAGTAGGCTACATCGCACATCATAGACCCCCACACCCCTTCCTATAAAAAAAATCCATATCAGCGATATTTCAGTATATCCGACTATTCACAACCCCTTCAACGACCACTATCTTCCCTCCCTATCTAAACCTCTTCATACGGGTAGAATTTCGCGAGGAGGTACCCGGTTCAAACGACCCCAGTATGTCGTCTGGTGGGTCCTTGATCCCCCCCCCCCCCCCCGCCCCCCTCCCTCTAAACACACACTTTCCCGCTTCGTCCTCGATTCTGTACTTAGCTTACGTCAATGTTTGCTCTCGAAATAAGTCTCCCCGTTTCATACAGACTTGGTGACAGTGTCACTGCAGAGACTCAGCTTGAATATACACATAGTCTGTGTGTGCCTCAATACATGCTTGCGGAAAGGTTTTGTGTGCTAGAATACAGTTTGCGCTCAGTTTTTGGGAGTGTGTTTGTGCTGTTTGCATAAGCTATGAAGACGTTAAAGTGTATATTGCACAGGCTGTGGGCTTAGGTTTTTCTATAGGAGTTATTGTATACTTTTTTCCCACTCCTCAATGGCGAAAGGGCATAGATGGTTTCTGCCGTAAAATGTGTTCGGAAACGTTTAACTTTTTATATATGATATATATATGGTACATGTATAAGTTTTTTTTCTTCCTTATACTTTTTCCCCCTTGATTTACCCTGGCCCCGACAAACGGAATATATATATATAGCTGCTTTAACGGCCCAGCAGAAAACGATGTAAATGTCCTGATTGTAGGTAAAGGATTCATGGCATTGAACGTGACACATTTTTGCATTGTGGGAAAAGATCGGACGCACGCAGACGACGAGGTCCTAGTTTGTGGACACGTGTCTTGTCGTGGTGTCTAACAAGAACATATTCAATACAATACAATACAATAATCTTCATCTCTAAAAGAGAAATTACAAGCTTGACTGTGTCTGTAAAATCAATCAATTAATCAATCAACCATGCATGTAGTAACATTCACATCGCATATTCACATCATATCGTTACACGCAAACATTGTACCCACACACTTACTAAAATAAGCGTATTCTTCACCATACCTGTCCCGGCGACTGACGCCCTGGTAGATTTAAAAAAATAACTCCCTGAAACAAAGTGTTATTTTAGAATTTTCTTGTTAATATCGTACGCAGAATTTTTCGTTTCGTTTTTATTTGTGTACGCTTCTGATTCCTCAAAATTGGTAAATCGTTAGAGAGAGGGGTAACGATAGGTTGGAGGGACCTTGGTTGTGGCTTATTGTTCTGTTACTTGTCATGGGCGGGGATATAGCTCAGTTGGTAGCGCGCTGGATTTGTATTCAGTTGGCCGCTGTCAGCGTGAGTTCGATCCCAGGTTCGGCGGAAATTTATTAACTTTGTGTGCAGACTCTCTTCGGTGTCCGAACCCTCCCCCCGTGTACACTACATTGGGTGTGCACGTTAAAGATCCCACGATTGACAAAAGGGTCTTTCCTGGCAAAATTGCTTAGGCACAGTTAATAATTGTCTACCTATACCCGTGTGACTTGGAATAATAGGCCGCGAAAGGTAAATATGCGCCGAAATGGCTGCAATCTACTGGCCGTATACAATTTCATCTCACACGGCATCACTGCAGAGCGCCTAGAACTGTACCCACGGAATATGCGCGATATAAGCCTCATTGATTGATTGATGTTCTGTATTTGAGCAGCGTAAACGCAGCTTCATTTCTGCGTTCGCTATTGTTTGTCATTGTGTGTTTTTTGTGTTAGAGGAGGCTATCTGTCGTGTCGTGTTGTGTCGTGTGTCGAGTCGTGTCGTGTCGTGTTGTGGTGTGATTTGCTGTGTGTACTTACGTATACGTTTGTTGTGCAAGTGTGTGTGTGTGTGTGTGTGTGTGTGTGTGTGTGTGAATGTTTGGGTTTGGTTGTGTGGGTATGTGTTTGTGTGAAAAAGAGAGAGAGAGGGGGGGAGGGGTTATTACATCACCACAAAGGTAAGTGCCATTGATTACAACACTCTTATATTTTGTATTTGAAAAAACAGAAGAAAATAAAAGCAAGTAAAATCTCATTGATTACGTATTTGTATGTAACTGTACACATCTATATTCGTGTCTTGTTCGTGTAGTGTTGAGTGTTTGTTCATGTGTGCAAGCGATTGAGTCACGTTTTTATGTGTGTGCGCGCGCGTATATGTGCAAGTGTTTGTTTGCCTGTGTAAGCATGCGTATGGGCGTGTTGTATGTATGCATGCATGTATGTTAGCGTGCGTGCGTGCGTACGTGTGATTTTAAAAGAAAATCCAGGGAAGATGAACACTTCAATTCACTGTCCTGAAAACATACCTTAACGATTACAATCAGCAACATGACACAATTACAAGTCTCTCGGTGCATGTCTTGATTTTTATTTTAACATGCTTTGGTGATTTGTGTATGTTCGTGAAATTAATTGCTTGAAAAAAATAAGCAAAAACTAAGACAACGAAACAACAAAGATACAGCCCTAAAAAAAGTAGTTGGAACGGAGGAAAAGGACGATAAAAAGATCAGAGCTTTTACTTTATTGAATTACCAGTTGCGCACCCACACTGACACACGCACAAAAACACGCACGCACCCATACACACACTGACATACGCGCACACGCTGACATACACGCACGCACACCACACACACACACACACACGCACACACACACGCACACACACGCACACGCACACACACACACACACACACACACACACACACACACACACACACACACACACACACACACACAATCAGGCAGACACTCACTCTCTCCTCTCACACGCACAAATTAACACATACACTCGCATATCCAGTGACTCGATATTTCCGGTGACAGCTCGAATACGAAAGACATGACATTGTAAAGACACCTGTCCTGCTACCGCAAGAAACCTGTTTTCTAGAACTTTCGCCTTGCACCCTCCAAGATCTTGCTCCCATTATATGACCGCCCCCCCCCCCCCCCCTCCAAACATCGTTCTCACCCTTCCCCACCCTCCTTCTTTTGTTCCTTTCACACAGGACGTGTCCTCCTTCCTACCCTCTCCCCTTGGCCACCCCGTCCCTCGATCCTCCCGAGATCCTCCCTATTTGGCCCGGTAAAGAGCATACTGGCGAAGGTAATTTAAGTCTGGCAGGGACCGAGTTCAACAACTTGGTCAGAACAGGTGATGCGTGACCACCGCGGGCTGTGTTCTGTTCAAACAGTTTGAATCAAAGTGCGGCTGATCTTCTTCCTCTTCGTTCATGGGCTGAAACTCTCACGTACACTCGTGTTTTAGGGCCGGTGTAACACGAAATTTTTACTCCACGAAAAATTTACTCCGGAGTAAATATTTCGTACGAAATAATTACTCCGAGTACACTTTTCTTACGAGAAAAGAACTCCCCAAGGCGCGAAAAAATGACTCCCTCCACGAAATTTTTACTCTCCATTGTTTTTTAATTCCAGTAAAAATCTCGTATCTCGTACGCAAAAATGCGATGCGGGCGAAGGGATAATGCCAATAAGTGATCTCGCGCACACGAATGTCGCGCTACCCTCCTTCCACCCCTTCCACCACCCAGACTAACAGGGGACAAGGGAGTAAAAATGTCGTACACCTGGCATGGGAAGTTGAATTGCTCGTGTTGGGGTGAAGTAATTTATTCGTTATTTATTCGTCAGGGGAGTAACATTTTTGTACGAAATGTTTACTCGGAACTCAACTGTCTTGGGGAGTAATTTTCTCGTGTAATGGGGGAGCCCTTTTTTCGTAAAGGGAGTAACTTTTTCGTATGAAATGTTTACTCCGGAGTAAAAATCTCGTGAGAGTAATTTTCTCGTGTTACACCAGAAAAAAGTGCCGATATAGACAGGCTTTTACTGTGGAAAGGCAAATTACATAATATAGAAAAAAATCCTCGTCGGAGATCCTATGGGGTGATCGTTGTGGGCAGGTGATTGTTATCGAGAGGTGGTCGCCAGGGCAGGTTTGCTTGTATGTTGCAGAAAACGATTGTCAATGGGATTCTGAAACGCTATCTGAATCTCAATTGTTCTCAGGTTTGCTGCTTTATTTACTCCCGTCCTTAAAAAACTGCGGCCAGTTCTGTTGGTGTTGAATTCTTTACGAACATTACACCTGAACACTACCCATTTTTTCGTGAAGATTTTATAAGTTACGAAGTGAGTACACACCTGAATGGCCAAGCAGGGTGCTTTCAGACTTTAACATTACCGTGTACCCGTATCGCCCGATCTTCCCCTCCCAAACTTCCACCCCAAAAAGCAACGCTTATTTTTTTCTTTTATGTATGTTAATTGTAACCGCCATTTTGGTTTTCAAAGCGAACCTTTTTTAAATCTTTTTCTTCGAAGGTAAAGGATTTATGGCATCGAACGTGCCACATGTTTGCATTGTGCACAAAAAATAAGACTTCTCCCTGCTTATTTGGTAAGCCGGTTGGGGTTGAACATTTTGAATGCAGCATGAATAGTTATTATAATAAATCTGCATCATGTTCTCAATCTGTCATCCTCCTCTTTCACCCCCATTTTAGGGACGACCCCCCCCCCCCCCCCCCCCCCCCCCCCCCCCCCCCCGTACCCCTGTCATTCGATATCTCCCCCTGCAGTTTAACCTGTGCGTGTTTAATGTTAGGCCAAAAAAAAAAAAAAGGTCTGTTTACGGTAACATAGGCCAAAAAAATAGGGTCGGTAGGTCGGGATTGGTTTTTTTTTGTTGTTTTTTTTCCAAAAAACCATATTTTTAAGTTATTTTGCAAAAAAAAACAAGATTTTTTTTTTCCCCCAAATGCCAAAAAAAAGTCTAGGGTCGCGCGAAAAAACTAGGGTCGGTCGGGTTACCGTAAACAGACCTATTTTTTTTTTTGGCCTTACAACGGGTTATGAAATCTGGCTGACTCATCTTGAAGAGGAGGGGGGGGGGGGGGGGGGGGGGGGGGTACATATCTTATAACCAATTGTGAAGTGTTGAGAAGAAATCAAATTTGTTACATGCTATTTCATGGTTACGAAGGACCAGCGCGCGCAAGAAAACCCGTGTTTGTATCGCTAAACTTAAATTCATTGTGGGCAAGCTTCACGAGAACGTCTTTGAATGAGTGAATGATGAAACCTGCGCGTTCGCACTGACGAACACGCACGCACACACGCAAGCACGTACGCACGCTTGCCGCGGCACTCATGCACACACGCAAACCACACACACACACCGGCACACAACGCGGCGCGGACGTACGCACGCACGCACGCACGCATGCATGCACACAAGCAAACCACGTGCATGCATACACGTACACGCACGCACACACACGCACACGTGTGTTTGTGTGTTTGTTTGTTAGTGTTTGTGTGTGTGTGTGTTTGTGTGTGTGTGTGTGTTTGTGTGTGTGTGTGTTCATGCATACCTCCGTGTGCTCGCGTGCGTTCGTGTGGGTGTGAATGTGTGTGAATGTTTGTGCACTCAGTTACATAAAACATCTGCCTTATAAGCATCGATGAATAAACACTGAGCATTTGTATTTAGAGTCCATGTACCATGCTGACTTAATTATCCGTCGGATACGCATGAAAGGATCTATAGCTTGGGGACACTAGCAAGAAGGGTAGGGTACAGCAGTATTTTAACAAATAGGAGCGGGAAACGAAAAAGGGGGAGGGGGTGGGGAAAGTTGTAGGACTATGAAATGAGTTGCACAATTTGGGGTAATCTTATTCTCTTATAACTGTCAAGTCAGGTGAACAGCGAAATACGATCCCTAGTTTTCACTTCCTTGTGTGTGTGTGTGGTGTGTGTGTGTGTGGTGTGTGTGTGTACGTGTGTGGGGGGATGGCTATGTATTGCTATCGGGTTGCAGAAGGAAGGATGTATGTGGCGTTTGTTCCCAGGTATAGGCCCCAAAGAGGTGTATGGAATGTATTTGTTGCTCTTCCTGGTGAACATACAAACTCGGTGTCAGATAACATTGCAATGTGCGCATACAGATATAACAAACCGTATTTTTTGTTCGACCATCCTCCTCCTCATCCTGATCATCACCCTCATCGTCATTCTCCTCATCCTCATCACCCTCATCGTCATCCTCCTCATCATCCTCATCACCCTCCTCATCGTCATCCTCCTCATCATCACCCTCCTCATCCTCATCATCACTCTCATCGTCATTGTCATCGTCCTCATCACCCTCATCGTCATCCTCCTCATCCTCATCATCACCCTCATCGTCATCCTCGTCATCCTCATCACCCTCATCGTCATCCTCCTCATCCTCATCATCACCCTCATCGTCATCCTCGTCATCCTCATGACCCTCATCCTCATGACCCTCATCCTCATCATCACTCTCATCGTCATCCTCCTCATCATCATTAGACATCATCGTCGTCGTCTTCGCCAAATAAAGCATTTTCCCCACGTAACAAGAAGAGAAGTGAAATCCATTTCTAAAGAACAAGAAATGAAATTCTACAAAATGCAACACGTTGAAACCTATATATGAGTTTTCCTTTGCAAAATGCACACATAGCTCGTTTAGCATTTGCGGAGAAAAAGTAATCTGAAACATGTTGAAACGTGGCATGCCTTCATTTCGTTTTTAAAGTGCTTTTTTTTTGTTCGTTCAGGCGTTGCCTTTCAAACCATTCTATAAACGGCCAAAGCTGTGCCTTTTCATGGCCATATACGGTGAAAAGAATACTTGCATGGTTTAACTCTGGGCAGTACTGCTCCGGTGATTTCTTTTGCAGAGTTTAGTGTGGAGGTTTTCTTTTCAGGTATTGCAACACAAAAGATTGGAGTCTAGATTTGGGTGGGAGGTTTTTGTGTGTCAAGACGATAAAGATTTATTAATTTTGATGTCGCTTCGCTTCTTCTTTTCTCAGCCCCTCGATCCGACTCCGCCCCACTGCAGAAATATTAATATTATGAGAGAGACACTGACACTGACACAGTTTAATTGAACATGGGCCTTTCAATGGGGGGGGGGGGGGGGGGGGTACACATGAATCACTGGAAAAAATAGAAAAAATGATATTTAAACGTATGCAAAATACACAGTGGTTTGTTCCAAGCTTTCCTCTAACAATAATCATGCACATCAATGCTGCCTAATCCCGTCGCGATATAACCTTGAATGGTTGAAAACGACGTTAAACACCAAATAAAGAAAGAAAGAAAGAATGCTGCCTAATATATACATACAACATGCAGAACAATAAATACAGCAACAACAAAACCTTCAGCGATAATTAATCCTCATTATTATTTAACATTGTTAATCTTAACTGAAATGCAAAAAACAAACTTTGCTAAATCTACAATTGTTTCTGTGTCTTGTTTTTTAAACATGGTAATCATACTGCCCAACTGATCACCAACACTTAAAAACTGTGCTAAATACTTTATTCTTAACTCACAATATGTTTGGCATTCAAACAAAAAATGGATTTTGGTCTCTAATTTATCTTCACAAAAGGGGCAACACTTGTTTTCTGTTGAATTTTGGAAGCGATATCTGTGGATATTTATCTGTGAAACACCCATTCTAAATTGAGCGATGACATTTCTGTACACATCTTAACATAAAATGTCCATAACGTTCTTTTTCAAAACAGGCTTTATATTTTCCATACAGTGATAGGCGCTCACTCGAGTCCAAATGATTACGCCAATCATGACAGAAGGAACTGCAGAGCCGCTCCTTCAGTTCTGCAAAAAAAACGCCCTCTCGTTTCCACATCCAAACATTCAAACTTGGTAAAATCCATTTTCACACAACTGCCTTTACATGCGTTACCCATGTGATACCACCTTTTTCGTGGAGGTTGAACAACATTTTGTATGCCTTCTTTGAATAAAAATTGTCTGGCTGTCTCAATAACTGTAACCAATATTTAATCAACCTTGTGACTTGTCACCCAAAGAGGATACCTACCCAATTCACCATACACAACATCATTGGGAGTTTTATCTACTACGTGCAGAAACCGTTTACATGCAAATAAATGAACACGTTCCAATTGGTCATACTTTTCATAACCCCACATTTCGGCTCCATATAATAATATTGGCAATACTTTCGCATCAAATAACCTAAAAAAAATACATCAAATGAGTTACAACCCATGTTCTTTAAAGTATTCAAAATTTCGATCGTGCTTCGCTTTGCTCTTGTTGCTGCGTCTGCAATTGCGACGCCATAAATATGTCTTGTTGAAAAGGTGAGGCCAAGATATTTATACGAATTTACAACCTCCAACTGATTCCCATCAAAAATCCATTTTTCTCTTGCACTTAAAAATCCGCCTTTTCTGAAGACTTACTTTTGATTTATCCAGATTTACTGTAAGACCCAGTCGTTGCATTGCTGTACATGAAACCGTAAGAGAGATGAGAGAGACAGAGAGAGTGTTTGTGTGTGTGAGGCACAGACGCGTGCATTGACATGCACATGTACGCGCACACACCACACGCATACGCACACACACACACACACACACACATGCACACCACACACACCACGCACACAGACGCGCGCACACGCACACACGCATGACCACCCCATCCCCCTCCCTCGGCCCTCACACACCCTCGTACTCACACAGAGACAATTCTTTGGTTCCCGCTTTCTCTCTACACTCACAAGTCCAAAAGTGTTTCACGCACCAACTGTTATAAATAGTGGCTTCAGCAATCATTTCCCCCGGTCTTTTCATTCCCCCCAAACAGTGTCGACATACTTGAATGTTTTTCGCCCACAACGCAAAAATCTGAGCAACATGTCGCACAAAAGCGAGTCAGATTTCAAGACGATCAGCATTTCAAGAGAGCCGCTTTATGAAACGTTTCATACATTTTCTTTTCTGCTAGGAATTTATCGTTGATTCCTTTGAAAAGAAATCTGAAAGGTATGTATTATGAGAAACGCTTAGTGGAAGCTTCCATTTGATTGAAAGCTAGTGAACCATTGAAAACGAAAGAACGCGTATTCAAATGTCATTCACATGGGTGGATAAACAATACTTTGCGTATGAGTACTGTTTTCTACAAGTTTGCCAGACATCTGACATGCGTTAGGACGGTTTTCATATGAAAATGAGATTTCTCGCGCACTTGTGTTGGTCAGCGCTTGTAAGCGTAACTGTTTACGCGCGCGCGCGCGTGTGTGTGTGTGTGTACTCTTGCTTGTGTACGAGCTCGCGCGCGCGTGTGTGTGTGTGTCCACGTGCCACCACAACCATTGGCACAATTGTGAGAAGTTGTGCTATCCAGACGTCAGCTGGACACTTTTCAGATTACAGTGCACGAGAGACAGGTTCCCAATAGGTTGGTTCTCAAATGTACAGCAAGCAATTTCCCCATGAGGTATTGCTAAACTTCACCGCGCAACTATTCTATGGGCAACTGTTCAATAGGTTCGTCTTCGATCATCAAATATCCGATAAGCAATCGCGAAAACGGGCAAGTGTCCGATGGGCAACTATTCAACAGGCAAGTGTCGGCTCATCAAATGGCGATAAGCAATTGTCCTGTAACCGCAACCACAACTGCTGGTATTCAGCTGTAAAGCGTTGTACACCACGCATGTACATGGACATGAACACAAACACATGGAAGGCGATTGCAGAACGGGCAATTTTCCGAATGGCAACTGTTCAATGGATTAGTCTTCGATCATCAAATGTCCCATTAGCAATTGCAAAACGGGCAAGTGTCCATAGCCAACTATTTAATTGACAAGTGTCCAATCTGCAAATGTCCAGCAGACACACTGATGTCCGGTGCGACACCACTGCTAATGTCCATATTCCTCCGGACCACCTGGCTTTTGGCTCCAAAGCCTGCAAGTGTATATCGTCACATCCATACGTGTACAGCTATACGAAGGAACGCAGGGCCATTTTTCTGTACATTTCCCACGCCACTTTTCTAAAGCGGGTGACTGTCTTTTTTCGCTGCCAACTGGAGCGTGTCAGAAGAAGAATAAGAGACAGAGAGAGAGAGAGAGAGACAGAGAGACAGAGAGAGAGGAACAAAAGAAAAGGAGAGGGGAACGTCGGTAAATGTATGCTTTTGTAAGAAACAGGAGGGGTGCTTTTTAAACAGAGACAGAGGGAAAGAGAGAGGGGGGCGGGGGTTAACTACCCTAAATAATAGGTCGTGCGTGGCACCCCCCCCCCCCATGAAAAACGATATTACAGGAATTCGCTGCGTTGACACTGCCTTTTGTGCAAAAAGCTGAAATGACATAGCCTGCATTGCCTTACAGCCAGTTGGGACTGAAAGTTTTTAAACAGATACCTCGTCCTATAAGCAGTTAGGGGTGGAGGGATCGGGTGCGGGTAGGAAGGGGGAGGGGTCAGTAGAGGGAGAGGTTGGCGGAATGAGAGTTCGGGTCATAGGTACGACAAAAAAACTTTGCTTTTTATATTTAGTCAAGTTTTGACTAAATATTTTAACATCGAGGGGGAATCGAAACGAGGGTCGTGGTGTATGTGCGTGTGTCTGTGTGTCTGTGTGTGTGTGTAGAGCGATTCAGACTAAACTACTGGACCGATCTTTATGAAATTTGACATGAGAGTTCCTGGGTATGAAATCCCCGAACGTTTTTTTCATTTTTTTGATAAATGTCTTTAATGACGTCATATCCGGCTTTTCGTGAAAGTTGAGGCGGCACTGTCACGCCCTCATTTCTCAACCAAATTGGTTCAAATTTTGGTCAAGTAATCTTCGACGAAGCCCGGGGTTCGGTATTGCATTTCAGCTTGGTGGCTTAAAAATTAATTAATGACTTTGGTCATTAAAAATCTGAAAATTGTAAAAAAAAATAAAAATTTATAAAACGATCCAAATTTACGTTTATCTTATTTTCCATTATTTGCTGATTCCAAAAACATATAAATATGTTATATTCGGATTAAATACAAGCTCTGAAAATTAAATATATAAAAATTATTATCAAAATTAAATTGTCCAAATCAATTTAAAAACACTTTCATCTTATTCCTTGTCGGTTCCTGATTCCAAAAACATATAGATATGATATGTTTGGATTAAAAACACGCTCAGAAAGTTAAAACAAAGAGAGGTACAGAAAAGCGTGCTATCCTTCTTAGCGCAACTACTACCCCGCTCTTCTTGTCAAGTTCACTGCCTTTGCCATGAGCGGTGGCCTGACGATGCTACGAGTAAAATGGCATTGCGTTCAGTTTCATTCTGTGAGTTCGACAGCTACTTGACTAAATATTGTATTTTCGCCTTACGCGACTTGTTATTTAATGATTGGGTGTTTTTTTATGTAAAGGGGTGGGTGGGGGGGGGGGGGGGGTGGGTGGGGTTGGTGGAGATTTTTTTCAAAACTGATTTGCGTTATTTATTCATTTATGTATTTATTTCTTTGTTCGTTTAATTATATAATTATGGGTGGGTTTTTTTTTTAGATAAGACGTGGAAAGTTAACTAGGACACTGGTGGAAAAGTCGGCTCCGTTAGTTAGTAAGCTATGCGAATAAAATGCGTTGTACTTTTAGCATTGTGTCAATTTAATATATTATTAGTATTGTTAATGGTGCTATCGTCATCGAAACAGAGACATCATCCTCATCTTTCTCCTCCTGCTCATCATCATCCATCATCGTAATGTCATGTCTATTTTGTGTGTTGCAGATGACGGGTCAGGGGAGGTAAGGCGGGACGTACCAGACCGAGGGAAGCAGTTGCCGATGATCTCCCTTCGTCAGCAGGCGTCTTAGAGGCCAATCACTCCATCAGACATGCATACATACACTAGTCTTATTCTCAAACGAACGCATAGATATACGGTTGACAGACTGACTAACACACTGTCTGTCGACCCCCCCCCCGATCGAATCAGATACATCGGACCGACGTACACTGCAACCAATTGCAGAAAGAAAGACTAACTAATAAAAGTTAAAATCAATTGAAAAAAGTTTACCAAAACAAATAAAAAATTGCCTAAAGCTTACTCAAACATTCCATCAATAAATCAACCAATGGATGAATGGAAGTCAATGAATAAATTCAACAAAAGAATTAATAGCTGATCAAGTAGTTGCTTTGGCTAAATTGATCAATCAAATGTTTGGCTTTCAACAAGTGAGCAGATGATTGCCACGAAAGTGAAACAAACGAACAAATAAATTTAAAAAAAAATTCAAAGGAACAAATAAACATCAAATTCACAAACAAATAATGAATGAAGGAACGAAGAAACAAATGAACAAACGTAAACACACAAAAAATAAAAAAAAATAAAAAAAAATAATGAATGAATAAATGAAAGATTGGATGAATAAACACATTTATACAGGAACGAGTAAAGAAACTAAAATAACATGAAAATAATCTCAGCTTCGCCATCTCAAGGTTAAATGTGAGTAAGAGAAACTGCATCAGTTATACGGTTACTGTCAAGTCAACGGCAGCCACCCAGAACATGAACTAGTGAGAGATGAACTGGAAGGCTGTGGGGAGGGGTGGATGTGCACCCTGGTGGATGCGTGTGCCCCAACATCACCGGGTATACATTCATCCGCTTCCTGCAGCCACTGTCTACCTGGAGAAGACATTAGCTCGGCAATACAGTGTTCTAGATGGTCGAACGTATAGCAAAGGCCTGTACGTGTACGTGTAGATATTGCGTCACCCGTGACTCTTTTTTCTCCAATGTTCCCAACATTGTTTTGCTCCAACCAAGACTGCAGATCTTGGCAAACGCGTGACATAAAAACTATATTTGATGACGTTACCCGTACTCGTTCCCGTACACGTCCCAGTACACGTCCTAAAAAGTGCTAATCTGGATCTTGGCAATAATCTTGTCCCACAAGTTACACCTCAATTTGAACGTCAAGGCCTGTAAACTGGTGCTTAATACTACCCACAATCAATTTACAGAAGGAAATTTGAAACGGGCGAATTTGACACAGTTTGTTTAATTTTATGGAACAATGAAAACAATTCGAAAAACAAAATGTGGACCCTTGCTAAGACCGAACTGGTCACAGTAACGCAAATTTGCCTTTTTTTCTGCATTGTGTTAACCGCAAATCACTATTCCTTCCAGGGCAGGCAACTCTTAGAACCCTACAAGAGTGAGGTCCCTTAGCTTGCCATCAAACAAAATCTGTTTAGAGAAAGTAATTTTTGTCCCTAACTAGGCTGGAACTGGTAACAAGTAATTTTAGATGCCTAAATTTGAAGTAACGGAATGAATTGTACATATGCCATTCATTTACATGGCTTTTAGAAGGAAAACATCGGCACAGTCATGTTTTCGAAGGGAGGCAAGTCTGTTGATACTCAGTATTCATTTTCTCGTCAATTTCGTCGATCAAATGACCGAATTATTTGATTATGCTTTAGTTTGGAGCTCAATGTGCCAATTCGTTTCACGATTAATCGGTATTCCTTGGTTTGATTAAAGGAACTCGTATCAAGAATAAGTCGATAATGCCACTGGATTGTGAGATTTGAATTTTCAACATTACCCTGTTTTCAAGCCTCTTATAGTCCATTACATTCGGCTATTCGGTTACGTCCCTTGTCCCGTCAGTGTTGAGAGCAGTTTACGGGCCTTTCTTTGATTCTTCACAGTGCAATGTGTTCCCGCAACAACAATACATTTTGTAGTGACCCCCGCGGGTTAGGTGGAGTCCCATATTGGTTGGGACGAGAAAGAAATTTACCCGATGCTCCCCAGCATGTCGTAAGAGGCGACTAACGGATTCTGTTTCTCCTTTTACCCTTGTTGTTTGTTGTATAGAATATAGTCAATTTTTGTACAGATTTTAGTCAAGCAGTATGTAAGAAATGTTAAGTCCTTTGTACTGGTAACTTGCATTCTCCCAGTAAGGTAATATATTGTACTACGTTGCAAGCCCCTGGAGCAAATTTTTGATTAGTGCTTTTGTGAACAAGAAACAATTGACAAGTGGCTCTATCTTATCTTCCCCCTTCCCCCGTCGCGATATAACCTTCGTGGTTGAAAACGACATTAAACACCAAATAAAGAAAAGAAAATTTTGTAGTAATGTATAGGGGTGAGAGTGAGGCGCAGGAAAGAACCAAATCAAGGTAAGTCAAATCTATAGTCTTTGCTTCAACCCATCCACTGGTATACCAGATTTTTTCCAGGTGAGACAATATAGTACATCAATGGTGAGTGTAATTCTAATCAATTTGTTTGCTACGATACACACCAATTTCAACTAATCGTAAGCTAAATCCTGCTTATTTTGTGTGGATAAAGTAAATTGTTTTCTTGATGACGGACTTCGATAAAATCCTACTTATTAGTTTTATTTCTGTATTGATTAATGCATGTGCTTGCTTTGATATTTTTGATTGAAATAAAATAAAATAAAATCACAAGATTAATGTGTTCAACATGTGTGTGTGGTGTGTGTGTGTGTGGTGTGTGGTGTGTGTGTGGTGTGTGTGTGTGTGGTGTGTGTGTGAGTGTGTATGTGTAGATGAAAAAACAATTCATCAGGCAAACAAACAAATCTCTTAAAGTACCTGCAGTTCGATTAAGACTTTGACGTTATATACCTGGAATCGTAAAGCAGGTGTTCTCATAGTTAATCCTCATTGTGTCAGAGGAGGTTTGCGCAAATAAAACATTCAGCACTCATACGGTTCACACCCGCGCAGACAGACAGACAAACACAAAACACACACACACACACACACACACACACACACACAACTTGATTTAATGCACATATGTTGGCTTCAATCATTCCATTTTGATATAAAAATCACATCCACATATTCAATAATTCAGATTTTCAATATAGCACAACGTGTACAACAATAGGGCCTAGAGCAAACAATGGTGGCCTCGTCACATTTGTTTTAACATACAAAATCGTACTACTAAGCCACACAATCCATGTTTTTGATATAACACAAAGCGAATAATGCATGCTAAACGATAGTTGTCTTGTCAAATTCACAATAAGTATAAATAGACAATGTTCGGAAATAACCCCGTTTCTCGAATTCGTCTTTTAATTGTACACTCCTCGTGAAAACTTGTTCGACCTATAACTATCGCAGATCTGACCACCCGTCGCGATATAACTTTCGTGGTTGAAAACGACGTTAAACACCAAATAAAGAAAGAACAAAGGCAGATCTTAGAAGAGGGGTTCCACTGTAATTTCGTTTCTAGCTCTTCAAAACGTGGCCCTGATACAGTAACACAAAGTTTACAATCGTACAAAAGAAACTAAAGGTAACAAGGGAGATGAATAGTATACAAAATGCAAGCGACACATTCTTTTCGCGATCTAACGGAGTCTAGATAAATAAGAATGCATCTGTTTCTCATAATGATGATATTGACGATGATAACGACGGCGACGACAATAGCGACGGTGATGAAAGTAAAAACAGCAACAGCGCAGATGATAAGGCAAAAAAAAAAAAAATAGTCTGTTTACGGTAACCCGACCGACCCTATTTTTTTCGCGCGACCCTCGACTTTTTTTTTGACATTTGGGAAAAAAAAATTGCAAATTAACGTAAAAATATGGTTTTTTGGAAAAAAAAATCCCGACCTACCGACCCTATTTTTTGGCCTAGATGTTACCGTAAACAGACCTATTTTTTTTGGCCTAACTAAACCAGGTGACTGGCTACCGGTGACGACTTAACTAGGGTGGGAAAAAGTTTCAGACCTTTCAGGCTGTAGTACTGTAAATCATTCGACATGATGTGAATAAAGCAACTCCTGATAATGACAATGACGACGACGACGATAATAATGATGATGACGACGACGACGACGACGACTATGATGGTGATAATGATATGCCTAGGACGGGGAATCACAAATACCCTGACAGCTGAATAAGACAAGAAGTCGCGAATAATTCGTGGTTTTAATAACAGCAAAATGACCTAAGCCTGCTATTAATTGGACAATATTGCTATTTCATATGTTACGTGTATTTCCATTGGTCAATTGGGCAAAACTGAGCTCAGTGCAAAAGTGATATCGACGACATTTCCGTCGATATCAGTTTTGATATCGACGACCTCTTTATTGCTTCCCCACTTCAAAAACAAAAACACCTAAATTTAAAAACAAACAAATATATATGAAAATGTAATTATCCCAGAATTTAGTTGAACAAGTGACTAAAGACATTTTGAAAGGAAAGACATTTTAAAATACTGAAAAGTACAAGAAAAGAGTGAACAAAAAGAAATAATAATCAGAGGGAGGGATATGGAACAGCCAAAACTGAGACAAATACTTTTGTAATTTCTTTACAGTAAATACAAAATGTCCAGAGAATTAGCAATATATCTAACATTGACTGACTGTGTGATGATATCTTCTGCTATTGGTCTGTTTCGACAGTGATATCAAAATCTCGACCTCCGGTCTCGATTTTGATATCACTGTCTCAACACTGAGACCATAGCAGAAGATATCATCAAACAGTCCGTCAATATTGGGTAATATCATCACACAGTCCGTCAATATTGGGTAATATCATCACACAGTCCGTCAATATTGGATAATGTCGACTTCGCGAAGTCTTCTTCACAAAGCACGCTGAACAAAGCTGTGACACTGAATTTAATTTGAGAATCAAAAAGCAAGAATTTTAGGATATTGGACCGTTTCTTTCTTTCTTTATTTGGTGTTTGACGTCGTTTTCAACCATTCAAGGTTATATCGTGACGGGGAAAGGGGGGAGATGGGATAGGGGAAAGGGGGGAGATGGGATAGAGCCACTTGTTAATTGTTTCTTGTTCACAAAAGCACTAATCAAAAAATTGCTCCAGGGGCTTGCAACGTAGTACAATATATTACCTTACTGGGAGAATGCAAGTTTCCAGTACAAAGGACTTAACATTTCTTACATACTGCTTGACTAAAATCTTTACAAACATTGACTATATTCTATACAAGAAACACTTAACAAGGGTAAAAGGAGAAACAGAACCGTTAGTCGCCTCTTTTTACGACATGCTGGGTAGCATCGGGAAAATTCTTTCTCGTCCCAACCAATATGGGACTCCCCCTAACCCGCGGGGGGTATTGGACCGTTTAATTATTGACCAAACTAAAGTTTACATTTACTAGTACGTCGACCCAATGCCGACAGACAGACAAACATTTATGTTACAAATAATGATCTTCTCTCAAAATCGAAGATGAAACTCGCTTGCAAGATGCCGGCGGGTTTTTGGATAACTGAATTTTAAGTTAGAAGACTTCGGGCTCAATTTAAGGACAATTACCTTCACAATCATATTAAACAGGCAACATGAAAAATGAAAATGGAAAATATTTCTCAAATGTACACAAGACACATTGGTAGCACCCAGTAAGTAGTACGGTATAAATGACTCCATTCCATCAACATGGGCTGCCAGAGAAACAGAGATGAACGTGAGAGCAATATGTTACTGACCCTGCCCTTTGAGAGCAAGGTGAAATGAAAAAGCTATCACCTGAAATCGATACTTTTCACACAAACACAAGTGTCCTAATGTTTTAACATCCTGACAGATTGTTTGTTTGTTTTGTTTGCTTAACGCCCAGCCGACCACGAAGGGCCATATCAGGGCGGTGCTGCTTTGACATATGTATAACGTGCGCCACACACAAGACAGAAGTCGCAGCACAGGCATCGTGTCTCACCAAGTCACATTATTCTGACACCGGACCAACCAGTCCTAGCACTAACCCCATAATGCCAGACGTCAGGCGGAGCAGCCACTAGATTGCCAATTTTAAAGTCTTAGGTATGACCCGGCCGGGGTTCGAACCCACGACCTCCCGATCACGGGGCGGACGTCTTACCACTAGGCCAACCGTGCCGGTATACAGACAGATCAAGAGGCCGGCCGCTATAGCCTGGTATTAGGGAGATTTAAGAAACAGCACGTTTCGTTTTGCAGCTCGTTTCGTTTGGTGAATGAGTCACCCCGCGAAACGGAACGTGTAACGAGACGGCATAGGCCGCAGACAAGATTTAGATGTATTCACGTTTCGTTTCGGAATGAAAGGCCGGGCATGGCAGGATATGATCCGCTGACTGGGCATGGCATAATTTCAACTCCACGAGTCAATAAAGGATTGACATACTCGCATTGCACGCACAAGAGCTTCACATTTTTCAATTCATGCACCTGATCACATACGAAGCCAGAATAAAAATTCGATGCGATGACCTACTTCTGCTTCGCCATTTGCTTTCTCACCATGAAGTTGGATAAATGTACCAGGATCAGCACCCTTCAAAATATTTCAGTTCACAACAGTTGTCTACCTCCAATGAACACATTCTCAGCGCTGAAAGACTGTGAAAGGGTTGATGAATCTAGCAATGCATAAAATGGCCAACAAATAAAACTGTTAGTGTGCAAAAATACTCACAAAAGTTGACGAAATATTGTTCGTTTTTTGGGGGTGGAAAACGTGACTGCGTTTTGACGTTCCACGTACCGTTTCAGTTGACCTTCACCTTTCCAGCGAGAGACCCCCGAAATAATGACGTTTACCACAACTTCAAAACGAAACGTCCCAACGTTTCGTTTCTTAAATCTCCGTATTAATTAGGTTAAGTCGACTTCGCGGGGTCTTCTTGACGAAGCTCGACACATGAAGCTTTGGCACTGCATTTTCGGTAAAAAAAAAACACTTCGCAAATCAACTTTTGGCTAACTTTAAGGACTGTCTTCTCAAAAGAGAATGGATGAATCTTAGCTGGCTTACACGGGAAAGAATGGATATGTTTAACAAGAACAACAATAAAAGGATGACGTTGATGGGTAGATATACTCAGTCTAACTCTCAAACCAATTACATTTTGATTGGCAGAGCAGTCAAAGTTTATGGCATTCAAGAAATGATGCTTTAAAACAAAAACCTGACACCTGGGGTGGTGAGGCAGAACATTGTTTGAATGCATAAACTACACACACATTCTCCCTCTGTCTGTCTGTCTGTCTGTCTGTCTGTCTGTCTGTCTGTCTGTCTGTCTGTCTGTCTGTCTGTCTGTCTGTCTGTCTGTCTCTCCCCCCCTCTATCCCTACAAATGTCTATAAAACCCTACATTTTTAGTTCATGTGACCATGTATTCAGACGTATCGGAACAATCAACATCATTCCATCGTAAACTTCTAGAAATCGTCTTACATGGTTCTCTTCTGCTGCATTGTAAATATTCATACACGTTGAACAGCATGGTGATTCACATTTGATCGCTTGCAAAAGATTGCCATGCTATTCCGTATCTCTGTTGCATCAGCCAGGATAGACCTGTCTCCTGTCTGGCCAGTTTTCTACACTCTCACGTACGTAAGCTCGATTATTTAAAGCCATATGTACTCGATGACTATACACGCTAATTGCTTTACCAACAGCTGGAGACATGCTAAATTAAGTTCCCTGCAAAATATTGTGGTCTAGGACCCCTTCAGTGTTGAGATATGTTAATTTTCATTTTGATCTGGATCGTCCTATTTATAGATTTGGCAACACATGTAACGTTGATGCAAGGGAGCTAACACCGCGGCTTTGTTGACATCCTCACTTTTTCAGAGGCTAGAACAAGCTGTAATGCATGTATTATGGTCCGCGCATGGTGACATATCGTCATTATATGGTCTTATGGTGCGTTTGACATCGATTGTGGGCAAACTACACTTTGTAAACACGGGAGTGCGTTAGTATGCCTTTAAAAGAGAGTTCATACTCCTTGCACACGATTCAATTTTTGAAGAAAATGTGTATAGGTAATCATGCGACAAATGCCCATCTCTGCCCATTGACGAGTCGGTCATCGGCACCTGTTGTGCATGTACAGGCTGGCCGCTGATGTATACTTCTGTCTTCTTCTGCATTCATGGTCTGAAACTCCCACGTACACTCATGTTTTTGCGTGTATGGCCGTTCTGTCCCGCCATTTAGGTGGCAGCCGTACTTCGTTTTTAGGGGTAACTGCCAAAGGACGACAAGCCGGATTGCATTTATAGCCGTCATTGCTGGTTCACTGGTCGTCTCTTATTATGGATATTAACCCATCAGTTCATCGCGGCACTTCTTCTATAAACAATTCAAATAATACGTCAACAATACCTGGCCTATCTCGTCTTTGAAGGCCTCGGTGGCAGGCTAGCCTGTCAACCATTTTCTTCTTCTGTAGTGCCATGGAATGTTACATTTACCACCATGAGGCAAGGAAATTGTGGCTGAGATGACATTATTCGGCTGTCGTACACAAGGAAGAGAGATCGAGAAATGAAGGATAAATGATAAATGGCGTGTTCCCGTGTTCCCTCCCCGCTGCAAGTTGTAACGAATGTCCTTCCTACCATACACACTGTCCAGTACCATACACACTGTCCAGTACCATACACACTGTCCAGTACCATACACACTGTCCAGTACCATACACACTGTCCAGTACCATACACACTGTCCAGTACCAAACACTGTGACGTAAGTTTCTGTATTTCACTTGCATACGTGTAGATCTATACCCAATCTTGAGATATAAGGCCAAAAAAAAAATAGTCTGTTTACGGTAACCCGACCGACCCTATTTTTTTCGCGCGACCCTAGACTTTTTTTTGGCATTTGGGGAAAAAAAAAAAATAAAAAATAAAAATGTTTTTTTTGGGGGGGGCAAAATAACGTACAAATATGAATTTTTTGGGAAAAAAAATTATCCCGACCTACCGACCCTATTTTTTGGGTCTATGTTACCGTAAACAGACTATTGTTTTTTTTGCTTACCGACTTATATTGGCCAGTTATAGCTGTCTAGATTTTAGGGTGTCCCAATGACCCCCCATCGTTTCTCATTTCAAATGCACAAAAAGAGCGAAGGACACTTTTAACGACCACAGAAAAGCAGCAGGTTCAAAACCCCACACTGTCTTTCAGTCCTAGTTCTGTCCTGCTTTCCGGTTTCACTGGTCAAAATGATTGCTTTGAATCCCGCCGCTGTCTTTCCCTCACTTCATATTTCGCTTCCGGCGGTCCACGCAGACTTCCGCAAAGGAAGAGAAGCGTGGCGATGAGAGAGAGGATGAAAGCGATGACGGTCAGTGCAAAACAGTAGTGGTACTCGAACTCTTGACCAATCGAATTCTTGCGTCTCTCCACCTCTCCCGAGAACACGGAGAACTCGATAAAGATGAAGAACGCTGAGAAACAAACACAAACAATATAAGTTATTGGCAAAGAAAAGGATTAGAACAAAACCACACATTAGAAGCGTACGGTGTTTTCTTCTTCTGCGTGCTGAAAGTACAGATTAACACCCCGAATCGAATGTAGGCCTACACCTAACTGGATGGATCATCTGAGACGCACAAAGCGTCGATCATTGGCAATTAGACGTATTCCGAAAATAACTCTGTCGGATTTGTATGGGTTGTGAAAGAGTGAATGCCCTTGCTTTTTGCTCGGACAAACATTGGAGGCGCCAATCACAGGCGAGGGGTGTGTCGGAAACACGTGGACAGGAGCACGTGTGAAAGTATTTGTCCGAGGAAAAGCAAGGGCATTCACTCTTTCACTGACAACCCATTCAATCAGTTATTTTCCGAAAATCGTCTTTTACACGCTTATAAACAACTGTGATCTAGAGTATTTATATAAAAATCATCTTGTATTAACCATGCAGGTTTGTTCATCGTGAAGCACGGCACATCTTGCAGTGTTATCATTCTTATTACATGTAGTTTCAATCAGCCTAAGGCATGTCAAACTGAAGTATAAAGTGTTATTCTTTACATACACAAAGCTTCAATCAGCCTTAGCTATAGGCATGTCAAAATGATCAAGTGTTATTCTGTACATACACGTAGCTTCAATCAGCATTAGGCATGTCAAAATCATGCAAATGATTCTTTACAGACACGCGGAGCTAGATCAACCTGAGATATGTCAAAATCATCAAGTGTTATTCTTTACATACACGTAGCTTCAATCAGCCTTACGTATTTGAAAATCATGTAAATAATTCTTTACAGACACGCGGAGCTAGATCAACCTGAGATATGTCTAAATCATGCAGTATCGTCCTTACACTTACATGCCTTCCTTAATTGAGCCCGAAGTGGACTTCGTGAAGTCTTCGCCCATTTAATACCAGGCTTTATCCTACATACGTGAGAGAGACACTCGTGAGATAATAATCGTTCAAATCACACGTGTGTATATCATGTAAATGAGGTCATGTCATGCATGTCTGCCAGGGACCTGTTTTTCCACTGCTTATGATGCCAAAGTCACCGAGACAAACGTCATTATAGAAAAAAAATTGCGCTCGCTAATTTCCATCGATGAATTTTTAAAACTAACACGTCACGCCACACTTTCAGAGTGACGTTTCTTTACTTTGACGTAATAGATTGCACGAGGCTTTAGAAGAGATCGAGGTTCCAAAACAAGCGTCTTCAATTTAGCTGCCTCGACTGCAGAACATTTTCAGTAAAATACACGTAAGTACAGTATGTAGGATAAACAATACTACATGGCTTGCTGTTTCGTACCAGATTTACACTCGTTGCTTTTTCAAATAGTGAACAGCTCGCTTTCGCTCGCAGTTCAATATTTAAAAAAACAACTCGTGTAAATCTGGTACGATACAGCAAGCCATGTAGTATCATGTTCTCTATTTACATACAAGCTGTTTTGTCATCTTAAAGCATCTTAACTCATGCATACTCAAGTTTAAACTGGCTTATATTTGTGCTTGCAATGAACACCCTTCTTCAGTTATTATCTCTAGAAAGTACTCACATGCAAGAAGCGACGACACTGGCGCGATGGAGTAGAAGACTTTGACGTGGCTGACGAAACAGACGAGGAGGGTAGACACAGCACACAGCACCAGTGCCAGAAATCCCATGATGGCAAAGGCACGTGACGCCTCCAGCCAGGCTGACATGACACACATTGAACAATTACAGACTAATTTATCATACTGCACAATAATAAAACCCGCAAAATTCAACCACCACCACCACCACCACCACCACAAAAACTAAAACAACAACTACACACACACACACATACACACACACACACGCACGCACGCACGCACACACACACACACACACACACACACACACACACACACACACACACGCACACACTCACACACTGACACACACGCGCGCACACACACACACACTCACACACAGACCCACCTCCCCCACAATCTACTTTTTCTCCTCACTCATTCATCTAGCCCACCCAACTCACCGTCAACTTTCCACATGGTGTCAAAGTCTTCACAGTCATATTTGGGCTCGTCGTGACAGTATCTCCATAATCCCACCATAGCATCTCCCTTCTCTCTCAAAATTTCACGCCCCCCCCCCCTCCTTCCCTCCTTCAACCCACTTTTTCTCATCACTCATCCATCCACCCGGCCCATCCTACTTTCCACTGGCTGTCGAAGTCCTCGCAGTCATGCTTTGGCTCGTCGTGACAGCTAGTATCTCCACAATCCCACCACGGCATCTACCTGCTCTCTCAAAACTTCACGGCCTCCCGCCCCCCCCTCCCTCCTTCCCACCTCCAACCCACTTTTTCTCCTCACCGGCACCTCCACCCGACTCGCCGTCAATTTTGCACTGTCAACTTTGCACCGTCAACTTTGCACCGTCAACTTTTCACCGTCAATTTTGCACTGTCAACTTTTCACCGTCAACTTTGCACCGTCAACTTTGCACTGTCAACTTTGCACCGTCAACTTTGCACTGTCAACTTTGCACTGTCAACTTTGCACTGTCAACTTTGCACCGTCAACTTTGCACCATCAACTTTGCACCATCAACTTTGCACTGTCAACTTTGCACCGTCAACTTACTGTCAACTTTGCACTGTCAACTTTGCACTGTCAACTTACTGTCAACTTTGCACTGTCAACTTTGCACTGTCAACTTTGCACTGTCAACTTTGCACCGTCAACTTTGCACTGTCAACTTTGCACTGTCAACTTTGCACTGTCAACTTTGCACTGTCAACTTTGCACCGTCAACTTTGCACTGTCAACTTTGCACCGTCAACTTTGCACTGTCAACTTTGCACCGTCAACTTTACACCGTCAACTTTACACCGTCAACTTTACACCGTCAACTTTGCACTGCACCGTCAACTTTACACCGTCACCTTTGCACCGTCAACTTTGCACCGTCAACTTTACACCGTCAACTTTGCACCGTCAACTTTGCACCGTCAACTTTACACCGTCAACTTTGCACCGTCAACTTTGCACTGCACCGTCAACTTTACACCGTCAACTTTGCACCGTCAACTTTACACCGTCAACTTTACACCGTCAACTTTTACACCGTCAACTTTGCACCGTCAACTTTGCACCGTCAACTTTGCACCGTCAACTTTACACCGTCAACTTTGCACCGTCAACTTTGCACCGTCACACCGTCAACTTTACACACGTCTTCACACAGGGCTCGTCATGACAATATCTCCAAAATCCCACCATGTCATCTCCCTTCTTTCCTACAACTACACGCCTCCCTCCCCCCCCCCCCCTTTTCTCCCCCACAATCTACTTGTTCTCCTCACTCATTCATCTAGCCCACCCAACTCACCGTCAACTTTCCACATGGTGTCAAAGTCTTCACAGTCATATTTAGGCTCGTCGTGACAGTATCTCCATAATCCTACCAGGGCTTCACCCTTCTCTCCCAGTCGCACGTAGAACCATCCGGGGGCAGCCAGGCCTATGAGCTGAAAGATCAGAGAGATGGCGCACAGAACAGAGCCTGCCAGCATCGTCGCGTGAGGCTTGACGCAACCCATGACGTCATAGCCCAGTGACGTCACCAAGGGATTTGTTTTGGGGTCCTCCTTTCTGGGTGGTTCCTGGGTGATGATTTGAATGTTATGGTTGACTGTAGAGGGAAGATTTTGATCTGTGAACAGTACATGTATGTAAATGTTAATCTAATACAGTCATCCAGTATCATAACTATGAGGATATGATGGTTGTATATGTTGATAATGTACAGATCTATCTATTGATAATTCATTGATTTGCTGACCTGATAGAAAGATTCATTCTTCTCGAAACCCTACTTAGTAAGCGAGGGTGAAGGAGGGATGTCTTCGTTTGATTTAATGATGTCGTTTCTGTTCAAGATTAATCATATTCCATGCCAGAAAACACACACACACACACACACACACACACACACACACAAACACACACACACACACCAACACTCACTCACACACATACACGCACAACACACACACACACTCACTCACACACACACACACACAACACACACAAACAAACACACACACACACACACAAACACACACACACACACACACACACATGCACACACACTCACAGTCTGATTTAGGCTATTTATTTTAAATCAGACGAAATACAGTCAAGTGAATAAGTCAATAACTGACAAATCCTTATGTTCGACCAGTCGACTGATTGACAAATGAACTCGAATGAACCAATGATTTGATTGGCGATTGAATTTTTAATGGTGTGTAGGCTTTTCTCTCTTAAAGGTGGTCGTCTACATTTTTGTTTTTTTCAATTATCTTATGGTTGATTTCGATACAAAATTACCATGGGGAAAAAAAGTTATAGAAAAAAAATATGTAAAAAAAGATTTTATTTTTGGGTAGCGTGACTCACGCTTCCAATATTTTGTTTTCTGTTTGCTGAGAACATGTGCTTTGCCTAAAAATACTGACCAATCAAATTCATGTCACTATGCTTATAGCCACGCCCAAACAAGTGCAGCAACAGTTTGACACTGGAGCGCTGTCCAAGCTTTTTTTTAAACGGCACGAAATGCACGGGATTTGAGAGGAGTTTTACGCTTGGCATTTTCCAAATAAGGATATCCTACTATGAGTACTACGCTGGAATACTACAATGAATTTTCAAACGGCTACACTGGCTTCGTCTTTCCTGATCGAAAGGGGGTGTATTGTTGATATTTGTAGATAATAGACCTTTAAAGCGCACTGAACGGGTGCACCCTGAACGCAAAAAAAGAGGTGCTTTACTTGATCGAAAGGAGGTAACTTTTGTAAACGCTCCACCAATGTTGTCTGGGATTATCTACCTTGCACAAACCTGAATGCGGAAGTGTCCCCCTAAAGAAAATCACACTCGAAATAATGGTTATACTAGCACACAAAAAACAATCAGTCTATTAACCAACACCGCCTGGCATTTCAGTAGCTCTTTCAGAGCGAAACTGATGTCTTTTTAACCAAATAGAGGCCGAGATACGTGACAGGATGAATGCCGGACTAATTTACCCGCTGTACACCTCACCTGTGCTACCTGCGTATATCATTTACAACAATTTTACGAATAATCAGTTCACAAATAATCGGTCAAACTAGCCAGTTATACAAGCCTATGCAAAACCAGCTTCAGAATAATCACCCAAGTTCCGTAATCTGACACCTAGCTAGACTAAAGCAGACAACGTTTCGCCAGTCAGATCAAAACGTTATGCCTTGCGAAACTTTACGTAAAACACTGCAATAAAGTCGTCTTCGTCAAGTTGAAGTCGAGATAGTCGCTCGATCGTCAGCTACGCAGACTACTGTCTGCAATGCTAATAAAATGTCAGCGAGACCCATATTACATGTATCAACAATAAAAGACAAGGTAATAATCCTCTTACCTGTGACTACACAGCATCACTTGGCCCCGTTGTGTCCAGGCAAGCACGCGCCGCTGTGGCTAAATTTAGAACTGTGCCAAAACAGTGTCGCGAGCTTTCTTTCACCTGTGCTCAAACATTGCCTAGCTGTCAACGACACACGCTGTACGAGCGATTGAGCAAGCAATGGCGTGCGTAACAACACACCGCACAGGGCTCGCTGTGTGTTGTGTTGCTCTGAGCTGCAAAAACTGGGTCAGGTAAATAACACATTCTGAGTTTCAAATGAATGCAGTTATGTGTAACAACACACTGCACAGGGCTCGCTGTGTGTTGTGTTGTCAAGTTCTGAGCTGCAAAAACTGGGTCAGGTAAATAACACATTCTTGACACATTCTGAGTTTTAAATGAATGCAGGTATGTGTAACAACACACTGCACAGGGCTCGCTGTGTGCTGTGTACTGTTTTGAGCTGCGAAAACCGGGTCAGGTAAATAACACATTCTTGACAAATTCATTGGTGTTAAATGAATACAGGTGTGCGTAATAACGCACTGCACTGGGCTCGCTGTGTGTTGTTCATCGTTCTGAGATGCGAAAACCGGGTTAAGTAAAGAACACATTTTTGACACAATCTGAGTTTCAGAGGAATAATAATAATAATAATAATAATAATAATAAATGCAGGTCAGTACTGTGGTGTCGGTATGCTGGCATATTCAGTTACGATTTTGTAATGATCGTAGCATACATCTCTGACCCAACATTTCTTGAGTCGAGTCTCCGATTGGAAGACTTGCACTAATGTACGTCAGTGCCCCCCCTCCTAACACACACACACTCACACACGAAAACACACACACACACACACACCCACCCACAGACAAACATACACCACACACTCACACACACAGACAGACAGACAGACAGACAGACAGACAGACAGACACGCACACACACACACACACACACACAGTTAAAAGAGTCAAAGAAAAGAAAGAAAGGAACGAAAAAAAGATGAAACAAGTCGCGTAAGGCGAAAATACAATATTTAGTCAAGTAGCTGTCGAACTCACAGAATGAAACTGAACGCAATGCCATTTTTCAGCAAGACCGTATACTCGTAGCATCGTCAGTCCACCGCTCATGGCAAAGGCAGTGAAATTGACAAGAAGAGCGGGGTAGTAGTTGCGCTAAAGAAGGATAGCACGCTTTTCTGTACCTCTCTTTGTTTTAACTTTCTGAGCGTGTTTTTAATCCAAACATATCATATCTATATGTTTTTGGAATCAGGAACCGACAAGGAATAAGATGAAAGTGTTTTTAAATTGATTTGGACAATTTAATTTTGATAATAATTTTTATATATTTAATTTTCAGAGCTTGTTTTTAATCCGAATATAACATATTTATATGTTTTTGGAATCAGCAAATGATGGAGAATAAGATGAACGTACATTTGGATCGTTTTATAAATTTTTATTTTTTTTTACAATTTTCAGATTTTTAATGACCAAAGTCATTAATTAATTTTTGAGCCACCAAGCTGAAATGCAATACCGAAGTCCGGGCTTCGTCGAAGATTGCTTGACCAAAATTTCAATCAATTTGGTTGAAAAATGAGGGCGTGACAGTGCCGCCTCAACTTTCACGAAAAGCCGGATATGACGTCATCAAAGACATTTATCAAAAAAATGAAAAAAACGTTCGGGGATTTCATACCCAGGAACTCTCATGTCAAATTTCATAAAGATCGGTCCAGTAGTTTAGTCTGAATCGCTCTACACACACACACACACACACACACACACACACGCACAGACACACATACACCACGACCCTCGTTTCGATTCCCCCTCGATGTTAAAATATTTAGTCAAAACTTGACTAAATATAAACAAGTCGCGTAAGGCGAAAATACAATATTTAGTCAAGTAGCTGTCGAACTCACAGAATGAAACTGAACGCAATGCCATTTTACTCGTAGCATCGTCAGGCCACCGCTCATGGCAAAGGCAGTGAAATTGACAAGAAGAGCGGGGTAGTAGTTGCGCTAAGAAGGATACGCTTTTCTGTACCTCTCTTTGTTTTAACTTTCTGAGCGTGTTTTTAATCCAAACATATCATATCTATATGTTTTTGGAATCAGGAACCGACAAGGAATAAGATGAAAGTGTTTTTAAATTGATTTGGAACATTTAATTTTGATAATAATTTTTATATATTCAATTTTCAGAGCTTGCTTTTAATCCGAATATAACATATTTATATGGTTTTGGAATCAGCAAATGATGGAGAATAAGATAAAGGTAAATTTGGATCGTTTTATAAATTTTTATTTTTTTTTACAATTTTCCGATTTTTAATGACCAAAGTCATTAATTAATTTTTAAGCCACCAAGCTGAAATACAATACCGAACCCCGGGCTTCGTCGAAGATTACTTGAGCAAAATTTGAACCAATTTGGTTGAAAAATGAGGGCGTGACAGTGCCGCCTCAACTTTCACGAAAAGCCGGATATGACGTCATCAAAGACATTTATCAAAAAAATGAAAAAAACGTTCGGGGATTTCATACCCAGGAACTCTCATGTCAAATTTCATAAAGATCGGTCCAGTAGTTTAGTCTGAATCGCTCTACACACACACACACACACACACACGCACGCACACACGCACGCACATACACCACGACCCTCGTTTCGATTCCCCCTCGATGTTAAAATATTTAGTCAAAACTTGACTAAATATAAAAAAGAACGAACGAACAAAAGAAAGATAGAAGAAATACAGAAAGAAAGAAAAAAGGAAAGAAAGACAGAAAGAAAGAGAAAACAAGTCGCGTAAGGCGAAAATACAATATTTAGTCAAGTAGCTGTCGAACTCACAGAATGAAACTGAACGCAACGCAACGCAGCAAGACCGTATACTCGTAGCATCGTCACTCCACCGCCCGTGGCAAAGGCAGTGCACGTGGAATGGACAAGAAGAGCGGGGTATTCGTTGCGCTGAGAAGGATAGCACGCTTTTCTGTACCTCTCTTCGTTTTAACTTTCTGAGCGTGTTTTTAATCCAAACATATCATATCTATATATTTTTGGAATCAGGAACCAACAAGGAATAAGATGAAAGTGTTTTTAAATTGATTTCGGGGAAAAAAATTTGATAATAATTTTTATATATTTAATTTTCAGAGCTTGTTTTTAATCCGAATATAACATATTTATATGTTTTTGGAATCGGCAAGTGATGGAGAATAAGATAAACGTAAATTGGGATCGTTTTATAAATTTTTATTTTTTTTTACAATTTTCCGATTTTTAATGACCAAAGTCATTAATTAATTTTTAAGCCACCAAGCTGAAATGCAATACCGAACCCCGGGCTTCGTCGAAGAGTACTTGACGAAAATTTCAACCAATTTGGTTGAAAAATGAGGGCGTGACAGTGCCGCCTCAACTTTCACGAAAAGCCGGATATGACGTCATCAAAGACATTTATCAAAAAAATGAAAAAAACGTTCGGGGATTTCATACCCAGGAACTCTCATGTCAAATTTCATAAAGATCGGTCCAGTAGTTTAGTCTGAATCGCTCTACACACACACACAGACAGACAGACGCACATACACCATACCCTCGTTTCGATTCCCCCTCGATGTTAAAATATTTAGTCAAAACTTGACTAAATATAAAAATGCACAGGAATATTAAACTGAAACATATTGAAATTCTCAACAAGCCAAGAAATAAACAGTCATCTGAATATTGACCCTGAATAACCTACTGTGACTGATATTGTCCAAGAAAGTAAAAATAAAGAAATAAATACAATAAGATAAAAATTATGATAATATAAAATTGAAAAAAATAAATAAGAAAGGCAGAAAGAAAAGAACAAATAATGAAAACACGGATTTTGACCCTGAATGACAAAGTGCGATTGAAAGGTTCAGCAAACAAAACAAAACAAAAAACAAAAAAGTCTCAAATAGCGAAAGCCGTGTTGAAAATCTTTTATTGATGTGACAGGGGAGGCTACCGCTCCTTTCACAGCAGACTCTGCACCCGAGTTGTTGGCCTTTAAAAGTCAACACCAGTGGATTGTAGAAGTCTGTTTGTGATGGGGTCTGGTGGTTTCCGATTGTCTGTATGTTCATGGAAACCTTCGGGTTTGCATAACAGTTTTTATAGGGCTAAGAAATTAGCCCTAACATTTTCAATCCTGTTTGATTGCACTTCGCTTCCCGAGGTGATCGTAGTGTTTCGGCACACGGTTACATCTGGCGCTTGCGAGCAGGGATGGTACTCGGCATGATATGTTCAGGTAATGGCATAATATGACCACTGAACATTTTCGTGCTGTTCCCATTCTGCGAACTTGGGATGGACAGTGGTCCCCCGGTTCGGAACTTCGGGACGAAGTTCATTCAGACGGGGGCGATTGTGACAGGGGAGGCTACCGCTCCTTTCACAGCAGAATCTGCACCCGAGTTGTTGGCCTTTTAAAGGCAACACCAGTGGATTGTAGAAGTCTGTTTGTGATGGGGTCTGGTGGTTTCCGATTGTCTGTATGTTCATGGAAACCTTCGGGTTTGCATAACAGTTTTTATAGGGCTAAGAAATTAGCCCTAACATTTTCAATCTTGTTTGATTGCACTTAGAGAAAGGGGGAATGTACGTTCTGGCTCACCGATTCCGACAGACCCTAAATATTAACGCAAAATAGGCTTCTGGACTAAACTTTTACTAAAATGAAACATGCGACAAAATCAGAAAAATACTGCATAAATCCATACCAAAAAAAAATACAGTAAAGTAAGGTTGTTTTGAACCAATGCCGGGTCTGTCGGAATCAGTAACCCAGAACGTACATTCCCCCTTTCTCTTATACAACATTCTTAAGCTCAATACGCTCTCTCATTTACAAACTTTACTTCATGTGTTCTTTCACTGTTAGAATTATATCTGATACATGCAATGTGACTGTCTAAACGAATAGTTAACTCTTTACAAGTGATTCTATTTTTACTTTTTCTTCCCGTCCTATTTGAATCCCCTTTTTTAAAAACTGCTTTTTCAGATCTTCTATATCGAGTGGCTTGTTATATTCAGCTCGTGTTTTTGTTTGAATACTTGCTTTCTTACTTTTGTAGTCATCAAAGTCTGTTTGTATCTGTTTGAATTCTTCGTCAGAAACTTTTGAATCTTCAAGTGCTTTACTGATAGACAGTTTTAGGCTAGACAATTTTGATGATGCAAGAGTGGAAATGGATTCGTGTTTTTCAAGCTTTTTCACAATTTTTTTCATTATAGCTGATGCTATAAATGATAAACCACCAACTGCTGCTGCGACACCACCTAGGATTAGAGAAACTGGAGTCCCTACTCCGGTAGCTAACAGAATTGTTCCCGTTACACCTGCAGCTGATGCAAGGATAGTAGAACCAGTGCTGGCATTAGAAAGGCTGTTGTAAGTTGTTGAGTACTTACGTCTAGCGCGAGAATATTTTTCTAATTCATCTTCTAGTTGTTTTTGTATATTACTAATGTGTGCCAGTCTGAATTGTTGACTTTCTGCTGCACTTTCATCAATATTAGGATAAAGCTTCACACTGCTAGTCATCTTTTAATGCAAAATATAAAATATTTATCTTAATTCTCACTGGCCAGTGTTTCTGCTAAGCTTTGAAGCTGTTCATTGCTTAACACCTTATCTGTATAGTAGAAAGCAATCAAATCAAGATAAGTAAGATTAATACTTCTTATTTCTGTTAAATTATTTATATCTGCGTTAACAACAACATTTTGGTTTGACGTCTGTTTTTTTATTGTGTTAGAATCCTTTTGAACAGCAATAAATACTCTGACTTCTTCAACATTTAATGGTCTCCAGTTGAGATTTATTCCTCTCATTAGAACAGTGTTTGTGGTTTCTTCCCTTTTCCTGACAACTATATCAAATATCATAGTTGCATTCTGCCCTATTGGAAGCTTGGGTATAAAATCGACAATGGTGTCAGCGTCCTTTTCAACACTTTGTTTTCTGTGAATGAGATAGTTGTTCTTATGGAAAGGTTTAACTGCAACTTCTCCCCTGCTGTTAATCGCAGGAACAAGGCTAACAATTAGTGGTTTAGCATTGATTGACTTACGGAATGTGTCGTCTTTTCCAACAAGAGTGTATGGACTCACAAATTCAAACTTCATTTCCCAGTCAATCTTTTTTATAACAGGACTAAGTACCCATTTTTTATTCTGATGTTTCCACATGTAGTATATGTCATCGACAATTGGATCAGGTACATTAACATCACGGATTTGGCCTAGTTTGAGAAATCTTGGTTTCTTTTCATCGTCGATTTCCTTTCTCTTGTAATGACCAGTGTCTGTAAACTCGAATGCATACACTGCACCAACTTCAGCATTGCTCTCAAAGTCGATAGCGTCTGCTAAATCTTTCAACTCTATAGTTGAACATGCAACAGGATAAGCTATTGTAGGTCCACTCGACATTTTAATACTCAATATTTTATGGAACTATTTCCAATGTAATGTTAAACAAACAATCAACTGGTTGTCCACTTTGATTTTTCAGATCAATGTGTAGGAATTCATGACACCCTTCCTCCAAGTCCTTGAACTGAAGTGTCTTAAATGTTGGCACGTGCATTTTACAAAAAGAGGCATCACTCGGTGGAAGAATCCTAAGCAGATCAGAACGCTGATCATTAAACAGATTATAGGATGTGTTAAGCTCTCTCATGTGAACAAACAGTACACTGTTAACATCCATGTCAATGGGACGTGTTCCCTTGTATAAATTTGTAATTCCAAGCATATCAAGGAGTTTGGTTGGAAACTCAACGTTTACTTCTCTAGTTTTGGGCATAGTAAGAGTAGCAATGAGACTTGCATGATTTAAACTCGCTGTAATACCTACTGGAGCAAACAATTCTTTCTCTAAAGTGCAGAAGTCATAGTAACCATCTTCTACAGAATGTGTTTTACCATTAATTCTAACCCAGTTGTTAGCCTTTTTTTTACTGATATTATACCAAGTAACCTTGTACATAATTTCATGCAGTGCAACTTTCATTCCTCCATTTTGATTGTTGATAGGGTTTGCAAGTTTAACTGGCACACTAGTCTTCACATTTGTTAGTGTGATAAACATTTTTTATTCAACAACAAAAATGAGTCAGTATAAATTCAACAAAGATGTTAAATACAAAACTGGACCATATTACAATCCAAAGACTATTTCTTTCCATGAGTTGGACTTTGCTGTAACAGAAACAGAATCCATTCGCGTTAAAGTGCCTGACCCATTCCATTCTTACCTAAATCCCCCAATCAAAAATGATAGTGTTCCAAAGATGTGGAACTCTCACCCAATTCAGTTCTATCAGAATCAGTTAAACTTTGCAATATTCTGTGCAACCACGGGATGTGGAGTGTCCTATGCAGACCACATGAATAATTCAAACTTACTGACAAAGTGTGTGTACACATTTCACGTTTACTATCAGTGCAGGAGAATCTTGTCTGAACTTCAGGCACCAATGCCGCATGAAAAGAGCTGGAACCCATTCAACAATAGGATAAACATGAAAGTGTATGAGCGTCTCTGCAATGAATTCAATATAGATTTTAAGACCGACTTTAGGCAAAAGCAAGACAAAAACCATGGCATGGGAACACTATATTTATGGGGTGTCCACAGGAGGTATAATTTTGATTACTGGCCAGGTCATACATCTTTTTCTTCAAATGTGCAGGTACAGTTAGGATCAATAGAACAACAGCACCACAATGCATGGACTACTTTTATATTAGACACCGGCAAAGGTTTCACTGGATCAGGTGTTGAAAGGATCAATGAATCTATCCGAACATATGCGTGGTGCTTGCTAGGCTCGCAGGCACAGACACGATCAAACATAATGAGAACAAGCACAGGGTTTGGTGCACAGAAACAGTTGTTATCAAATTTAGAAGATGTCATAAACTCTGCAGTTGATCTGCCTTCCAGCATCAAAAGGTATCAAGACTCTCTCCGTTATGCAAGATCAAAAGTTGACTTTGCTGTTGGTAACGGCCTTTACATGTTACCTTCTGATCTCCAGCTGCAGATTGGAACAATAACAAATTATAACAATGAAATCATTATTGCTAGTGACACCCAGCCGCTTGGAAAGGGTGAAGAACTGAATTCAGAAATCAGAACGATGCTACAGCCATATCACAATGAACAGAAACAAAGCGTGACAAGTGAAGATCGGGCTGCAGGTGAAGATCATTCTGTCACTAGGGATGATCAAGCTGTTAGTATTAGTGATGATCATGAATCGCAGAAGACTGCTCTAGTAATTGGTGGAGTGGGTGTAGGCTTACTTTTGCTTTATTCTCGTTAGCAGAACACCTGCAATTAAAACTATTAGAGTCCAGAGATGTTCAGCCATGAAACCAACAACTTTACCTGCAAAAGATAACAGCCAGCTAACAATTGAACCAATGATTCCTGGAAGTGCATCCAAAGCTTTTGCTGCTAGTTTCTTTAATAGTTCTGCAATGTGTTTGAGTTGTTTCTTTACCCATCCCGGATCAGATGGAGATGAAGGTGGAGGTGGAGGTGGAGGTGTGACAGTGCCACCTGTGAGTGTTAACACTAATGTGCTTATTGCAAATCCTAACGCAGTTAGTATACTAGCTATTGTGATTCCCTGCTCTCTGAAAAGCGTTCTAATTCTTTCAGCAAGAGTTGTGTCTTCGTAAAGGATTCTTTGAATTGTATTTTTTATTCTGCTGACCTGTGTTCTCAGTTGTTCTCTATTGTTACTTAGAACTTCTAACCTTATGGCTTTCTCCTCCTGCAAATCTTTTAAACGCTTAGAAATTCTGTTTTTTACTTCTTGTTCTAGGTTCAAATCATCAGCATCAGCAAGTTTTTGTTTCTCTTTGTTTATATCTTCATCCAGCTGACCTAGTTTTGACAGATTATTTGCTATTTCACCTCTGATGGTTTGTAGTGATTGATTAAGGGCTTCTATTTCTCTCATAGGTAATAGTTCATGTGGAGTCTTCAGTGAAGTTTCCTCAGAAAAAGAAGTCTCTATCTCTTGTATAAGTTGATCAGCCTCATCTGCAAGTTTATTAAGATCTTGCAATGGAACAGATTCTATTTGAGTAGCAGTTGGTAGTCCTAGTTCTGCTTGTTGAAGTAAGGAAACAACATGGGAAGGTGATGACCGTGTGCTAGGCACAATATCTAATTGCCTAAGTCGATTAGCAGTAAGTTTTTGTTTTAGTGAAACTTTTGATAGAAACTTAGCAGGATTAGATTTATATGTAAGTTGGACTTTTTCTCCTTTATCGCTAGTTGTATATAAATGATTTGCTTCCATTTTGAACTGGTTTGGATCTAAAACATCAGGTTCTTCTCCTAAACTTTTGTAGAAATCTCTAACTTTACCTTCCAGAAGTTCATGTCGTGCCACCTCATAATGCAGTGAATGATGGTAGGGAACCAAAGGGATTGCTTCGCTCATGTCGTCCGCTGGCTCAAATAAATCTTCAAATCCACCTTCTGCCATTTGTAACTTATTTTTTATTTTGAAAATAAAAAAAGATGGCACAATCGTTCGGTTCTGTTCTTGATCCTTACAGAAGGCTGAAAGAACCTCTCGGGGTAAAAGGAATAAGGCAAACAGTTATAGTCACAAATAATCCTTCTACTATTGATCAGAATGAAATACTTACTGTTAGGTTTCCTAATCTAGGTAAGAACGATGTTATTGTACCAGGCACTGTAAGACTATCATTCAAATTAGAATTAGAATCTGGCTCAGATGCAAATAGGACTTTGGCTTATAATGTAGGAAGAGCAATTGTGAGGAAGATTACTGTCAAACTGGAAGGGCGGGAAGTGATGTCATTGAATAATGCAGATGTATTTTTAGTTTATGCAGATAATTGGTTAACTGACAATGAAAAGAAAAACAGAGTGTTTCAAGGGATTCAGTCAGACAATGGGATAAAAGTTAGAATAGGAGCCGGAGATAAAGCTGACAACAAAAAAGATAACGCTGTCAATGTTGCTTTTGGAAACAAATTTTGTATTCCACTTGACTTTGAACTCATAAATTCACATCCTCCCTTCTATCAAGGAGCATTGCGTGACAGGCTGTCATACGACCTGACTTTCAATAGTTATGATCGTGTTATGCTTTCACAAGACCCGGAAGCAAAGTATAAGGTGTCTGGAATTTCTTTAGAGTTTGATGTTGTAAACCATCCTGAACTGGCTAGACTTATAGAAAATCAGTACAGTTCTAAGCTGCCTATCTATTATGAAAGAGTGTTGAATCACAGTACACTTTCAAAAAGCCAGGCTGATCCAATCTGGAACATTAACTTGAATACACCAGCTAGGTCAATGAAGGGAATACTTATGTTGTTTGAGGAACCAAAAGATTCATATGAAAGGCAAATAGAAAAGTTTTACAATCCACTAATCAATAGAGTATATTGCACAATTGAAGGGCAGCCAAACCAAATATTTGCATCTGGCATGCTGCCATACCAACACTATGATGAAGCAAGAAAGTACTTTACTGGAGGAAGATTGAAAGACCCAACATCTGATCTTGTGGCTAAAGATCTGCATTTACACGGTGTTGGCGTAGAAGATTTCTTGACAAATAAATATGCGTTATGGCTGGATCTCAGAACAACTGACGACAACAAACTGCATGGAAGTGGAAGGCGAATTGAAAACGGATCAGAAGGAATCACAATACAAATTGAAAAGGAAGTAGGGAGTAGTAGTAAATCAGTTAAGATCTACGTGTTTGTTGTGTCAGATGCGCAGTTAAACATCTCTGAAAGCAGATTACAGGATATTGTTTATTGAACGTGTTAAAATGAAGTATCTAGATTTTCTTCCAAAAGATCCACACTGTTCTTTGATTTGTGGGGCAACAGGTTGCGGCAAAACAAGATATGTTTTGGATTTATTACAGACTGTTTACATAAATCACTTTGAACACATAGTCATATTCTGTCCAACCATAAAGCATAACAGAACATACAAGGAGAGAAAATTCATATGGTCTGATCAAAATATATTTATTGTAAATCCTTCTGATCGTCTAAATGTTTGCTTGGAGCATTATTTCGATCTTTTTCAGAACACACCAACACTGTTTATTATTGATGACTGTGCAGCAGAACGTGACATTGTTAGAAAGAAAAGTGCACTAGCAAAGCTTGCATTCAGTGGACGACATGCATTAATATCAGTTTGGATATTAACACAAAAATACAATGCAGTTCTGAAAGACTTTAGAGAGCAACTCAAAACAATAACATTGTTCTATTCAAAGGACCGTGACAGTTTTGAAGAGTGTCTTCGAGAAAATGATGTCATTGAAAACAAACAGGAGAGAGAAAGAATAAAGAATAATCTGAAATCTTCTAAGCACTCGAAACTGGTTTTAAAAACTGATCAACCAGTTCAGTATGTATGTTTGTAGAAATCCTTGCTAAGTTCTTGTCAAGTTCTTACTCAAGTTCTTACCAAGTTCTTGTCAATTTCTTACTCAAGTTCTTGTCAAGTTCTTACTCAAGTTCTTACTAAGTTCTTACTCAAGTTCTTGTTAAGTTCTTGTTAAGTTCCTACCTAAGTTCTTACTCAAGTTCCTACCTAAGTTCTTGTCAAGTTCTTACTAAGTTCTTGTTAAGTTTTTACTCAAGTTCTTGTTAAGTTCCTACCTAAGTTCTTACTCAAGTTCCTACCTAAGTTCTTGTTAAGTTCCTACCCAAGTTCTTACTCAAGTTTAATTACTAGATTTTTATTTTATTCTGCATCAAAATAAAATGAACTGTGATGAATTGCTGATGCAGACTTCTACAGATATTGAAATCTGTGACAGTAGGACTATACCTGATAAAAAAGAAAGATTGTATTCACTTGCTGTTTGTGGAAAAACAAAACACTACCTTGGGCGGCAGTTAACTGTGGAAGAAGTACAACATCTTTCCTCAGAAGATATAGAAAAGTATCATGGACGGTATGAATCAGTGCTTGGTTCTAAGATGGTTAGAAGTATTGGACAGACTGTTATAGGTTTGTACACAAAGATTTTTGGACATTTTACACCTCTCGACTCGGAGGAAGACTTAACACATGATCTAACTCATGACCCTGTTGTTTCCAAGTCCCTCGAATCTCTTGCCTGTGGCCTGTATTATCGATTTGGTGCTTTATTAGTACCATTTGTTGCTGGATTAATTACTTTCAAACACATTAATTTTCAGAATAAAAAAGATGACAGATCAGTTGAAGCAGACAGTGGAGCAGACGAAAATACCAGAAGTGAACACAGTGACAAAGAAACCTGGTAGAGTAGAAGCAGGAAAAAAACTAGCCGAATGGAACAGACAAAAAAAGTTAAATCAAAAGGCAAAGCAGAACATTATGTCTGAGGTTGAGCAGACACCAAACATTCCTGAAGTGACTAAGGTCACACAAACTGATCAAGAATTAAAATCTTCATTTCTATCATACAGAAAAGTAGCTGTAGCAGCTGTTGTTGGAGGAGGTGGATACTTGCTTTACAAACTTTGGCAAGGCAAATATAAAGTGTCAGAAACACCAAAATCAGAAACACCAAAACCAACAAACAAAGCAGTACAAACAATAAAAAAGCCCACAGTAGTACCTGCAGTGGATTCATTTCATATGGAATAATTTTAATATTTTAATTTTGATAACATAAAAATGAGTTCTGAAAAGACAATAGTTAATCTAGTTTATCACGCTGCAGTGATTGGAGGCTTGAGTGTAGGTTACACAATGCTGGGTAAAAGTCTCCTCAGAATGAAACCAGCCGACTTGGGAAAGTTAGACTTCGAAGACGGTGCTAAACTAATTGGTGTTGTGACAGCTTCCTTTGCAACAAAAGACTTCCTGGTGAAGCAAGGAATTATTCCAGAAAATATAAACATGTAAGACAATAAAATGGCTAGCTTGGTTATGATGGTGGGAGGTGCGATTGTAAATGCGCTTGCATTTTCTGGCAGCAACTATTTGTTTTCTAAACTGCAAAATGGTGAAGAGAGGGAAAGGCACAACAAAGCCATGGAACAACTGGCGAAAGCACAGGATGAATACGAGAAGAAACGAATTGCGCAGTTAGACTTTATGAATGATAAACTCAGGCAGCAAGGACATGCAAACAAAACCTTTGCCAATGTTGATGCAGCCATTCAAGAATACTATCTTGTAACTGGAAAGAAAATGAAGACAAGTGCTCCTCCAAAACTGGGTGACTTTTATCAGCCTTCAGAAGAGCAGAAGGTGGGCGAGATTGTTTTCATTGTTATTGGTATGGCTGTTGTTTACTTTATTGCGCGTGCTGTCAAATCTTAATATTCTGTCATTTAAAAAACCATGAGTGATGCTTTGTTATCTAAAATATATTATTCCCCAAAAGGATACTGGAAAGGAAGAACTGCTATTGACAAGCTCAGTGACGCAGCAGGTGTTTCTCAAGATATAGCAAAGAAATGGTTGTCAAAGCAGGCAGTTTGGCAGATCTATTTACCTGCACCAAGAAACATTACACGACCACACTTTGTTAACATTAAACCGAATGACACTCATCAAATAGACCTGCTGTATTTACCGCATGACACAGTCAGAAGGAAGAAGTATAAGTATGCACTGACTGTAGTTGATGTTGCAACAAGATACAAAGATGCTGAACCGTTGACAGAGAAAAGTGCTATAGCTACAGCTGTTGCCCTGCAAGAAATTTACAGACGTGGACCACTAAAGTATCCCAGAATGATTCAGTGCGATGATGGTAAGGAGTTTAAAGGAGCTGTCAACCAGCTTCTGTTAAAACATCATGTTACAGTGAAGAGAGGTATTCCAGGAAACCACAGGTCACAGGCTATTGTTGAGAGCTTTAACAAACAGTTGGCAGAAAAACTGTTTTCATATCAGTACCATCAGGAATTTTTGGACACAGAAAGTAAATTGCGTAACACTGAATGGGTCAAAAGATTACCATCAGTACTTAGAGCAATGAATCTGGAGGTATTTAAAGCTACAGGGTTAAGACCAGTTGATGCAATCAAACAGAAAACAATACCTGTTGCTCCAAAGTCAACAACACCAGTGGCATTACTACCTTTCAATCAGAAAGTCAGATATTTATATGCACCCGGTGAAGCTGAGGGTGACAGCAGGAAGCGTGCAACGGATCCAATCTGGAGTATTGACATTCATGAAATCAAGAGAGTAGTAGAGACAAATCCACCTATATATTACTTGAGAGAACCAGCACCGCAAAGAGCCTTTGTAAAAGAGGAATTACAATTAGTTCCACGTGGTACAAATGTTAAATGATTTTTTATTTCAGATTTTATAGTGTTAACAAAAATGGAAGCTCTGAGAAAGAATTCTAAGCAACTTCATTTTTTTAATTTATATTTTTATTTTGAGTTATAAAATCAAACTCACAGCGATGGAAGACTCTGTATTAGAATCTTTATCGACAGTATTTGACACCGTTGAATTACAAGTAACGGATCCTTAAAATGTGCAGTCCAGTGTGCAAGACGCCATTGAACAAATTCCAAACAATTTGTTGATTGAACCTCCAGTAAAAGTGCAGATAGTCAGTTTAATAAAATACAAAACAGTCAGTGATGAGGTGCTAGAAGTTCATGTTTCAACCAGACAACTAGCACTTAATTCTATGGCAGAATTGAATGGAAACTGGGCAGATGAAATGATGAAACGGTTTGAGCAAGCTGCAGAGGATGCAAAGATGAAAGGATCCGGATGGTCAGAAGGTGAAATTCTAAAAATAGAATTGAAGCTAAGTAAATTTGCCCCCATCAGAGGTAGAAGTTACATACCTTTACCTCCTGCTCTTGTCAAAAAACGTGCTGTGCTGAACATAAAGAATGATGATGACAAATGTTTTATGTGGTGTGTTCTGGCAAGACTGTACAGTGTAAAGAAAAATGCAGAAAGAGTGTCTAACTATCATGCATACAGAAATAAACTAAACTTTACTGGTATTGAATTTCCTGTCAGCATTACAAGCATTGACAAATTTGAACAGCAAAACAAACCCATCACCGTAAATGTTTACACGTGGGATGAGGAAGATGAACTGAAACCAGTCAGAATATCAAAGAACTCACCAACGATTGGTGATTGTGATACTAACCATGTTGACATGTTACTAATGACTGATGGTGTAAAATATCATTACACTTTGATTCGTACAATGAGTAGACTGATGGCGAGCACAAGCAATCACAATAGTAAACAAGACTTTTGTAGGCGATGTCTCTTGCGTATTCCATCAATTCATGCAGCACTTATACACAAGCAACATTGTAAGAGCGTTGATGATGCGGTTGTGAAGTTAACAACACCACCGCCAGACAGCAAAGTGTATTTTAAGAATGTATGCAAACTACAGAAAAGTCCTTATGTTGTTTATGCTGACTTTGAATCTATCATTGTGCCATATGAAGGACCTTTACCAAAAGACCTACCTAAAACAGTAACTCTAAGTAATCATCAAGTCTGTTCATATGCATTTATTGTTGTTAGTTCAGATGGTAAACATTCTAAACCGCAATTGTACAGAGGACCTAATGCAGCAAAGAACTTCTTACAGCAAATGAACCAAGTGCGAAATGACTGCTCCAAACAACTGAATCTTTCAGACATTGTTATGAAACCTGAAGACCAAGAACAGTTTAACTCTACCACACAGTGTTGGATATGCGAACAAAGTCTAACACCAAACACAGACAATCCAATAGTAAGAGATCATGATCATGTAAGTGGGCAGTTCCGAGGAGCAGCACACAGCAAATGTAATCTACAATTAAAGTTTGATCCTAAGACTTGGAAGCTTCCAATCTTCTTCCATAACTTGCGCGGTTATGATTCACATCTGATCATGCAGGCAGTAACTGATGAATACAAAGCAAGATGCATTGCGCAGTCTTCAGAAAAGTACATGGCCTTTACTCTGAATAGTTTACACTTCTACGATTCTGCTCAACATCTGATGGGAACACTTGAGTCTTTATCTTCATCACTAACTGCTTTCCCAATCACATGTAAGTACTTTGACAGTGACTTAGTTAGAAAGGGAGTCTATCCATATGAATACATGGATTCGTGGGAGAGGTTTGATGAAGATGAGTTACCACCAAAGGATGCTTACTTCTCACGGCTGAAGGGTAAAGGTATAAGTGACGAAGACTATGAACACGCTAAGACTGCATGGAATAAATTAGGATGTAATACAATGGGTGATTATCATGATCAATATTTGTTGGCTGATGTTTGTTTACTTGCAGATATATTTGAGAATTACAGAAGAACATGTATGAAGCACTACAATCTAGATCCTTCACATTACATATCTGCACCAGGCATGAGCTGGGATGCATTTCTTAGATTTACAGGAGTAAAGATTGACTTGCTATCAGATCTACCTACACTTCAGATGATTGAAAATGGACTACGTGGAGGAATCAGTATGGCTTCACACAATTACTGCAAAGCCAACAACAAATACTTGGACGACTTTGATCCTATGAAACCTTCTAATTACATCATGTATCTAGATGCAAACAATTTGTATGGTTGGGCAATGTGTCAGACGCTTCCACTTCGGAACTTTAAGATCTATTCAGGGCCATTTTCACAATGTGTTGTGATGACAATATTAAAAGCAGGCCCAGACAGTCGAAAGGGATGGATACTAGAAGTTGACTTAGACTATCCACTATCACTTCATGATCTACATAATGATTATCCTTTAGCGGCTGAGAGGTTAAAAGTAAACCCAAGAGAACCTCCAAAGCTGGTGCCCAATCTGTTTCACAAAAAGAAGTATGTGTGTCACTACAGACTGTTACAGTTTTACATTAGACATGGATTAATTTTGAAGGCTGTTCATCGTATAATTTTATTTGATCAAGAACAGTTTATGAAACCTTACATCATGAAAAACACAGAACTGAGAACCAAAGCCGCTGATGCATCAGAGAAAGACTTTTTTAAACTGATGAACAACAGTTGCTTTGGTAAGACAATGGAAAACCCACACAAGAGAAAGGATGTTAGACTTGTTACAAGAGAAAATGAGGCCATCAAGCTGACATCCAAACCACAGTATCAAGACTTTAAATACTTTCATGAACAGCTGTATGGTATCTTAATGAAAAAACTTGTAGTCAAGCTTGACAAACCAGTATTCATAGGCTTTACTGTGCTAGAGTTGTCAAAACTGTTGATGCTTGAGTTTTTGTATGATTATTTGAAACCAAGATATCCCAAATCGAGAGTACTTTACACAGACACAGATTCATTCTTACTTGACATTCCAGCGAATGACATTTACAAAGATCTAGAAGCTGAAAGTCCTGCAGTAAAAGGAAAAGATTCTTTTTATGACACTTGCGACTACCCTAAAGAATCACCATTGCACTCAAATGTTAACAAGAAGGTTATTGGAAAGATGAAAGATGAAATGAATGGGAAGATAATTAAGGAGTATGTTGGATTGCGTGCAAAGATGTACAGTGTTGCAAGTGAGAAAGGGGTGGTTAAAAAAGCAAAGGGTGTAAGCAAACAGGTTGTAAAGTCGAGCATATCGCATGATAACTACAAGGAAGCACTGTTTCAGAAGCGAGTGTTTCACCATGACAACCCTAAGATCAGTTCCGCGCTTCATCAGATCAACACAACTATTGTAAACAAGAAATCTTTAGATGCTAATGACACAAAGCGCGTTTATTCATCACCAGAATATTCTTATGCAATTGGCCACTGGAGAATAAACGCGGCTTCAAATAGTCTGAGTGTGTAATAAGAATTTTTGTCAATCGGGAAAACCCGCTATGACAGCTTTGTTTTGACTGCAGCGGGGGAGAGGACGTTGCTTGCGTTTGGGAAGTGTTTGTGAAAGGGGAGTTAGTAGGCTTTGTTGAGTTTCAAAGCAGCCACCAAGTACACTTATCAAAAGCTTGAATAAAATAAACAAGTCAATTGAATAAGTTAACACTCGGCGGCCGCCCGAAGGCAGCCTAAATATTGAAGCGTAGTGAAGCGTAGTGAAGCGTAGTGAAGCGAAGCGTTGAAACAGAGTGAAGCAAAACCAATAACACAGCTGAAGCAGGGTGTTGAAGCAGGATGATTAAGAAGACAGCCAAAGCAGGGCAGGCGCAGCAAACCGTACATGCATGATCGTTACTATATTTAGAATCACGTCATTACTATTTTTGAAACCGTACATGCATGATCGTTACTATATTTAGAATCACGTCATTACTATTTTTGAAACCGTACATGCATGATCGTTACTATATTTAGAATCACGTCATTACTATTTTTGAAACCGTACATGCATGATCGTTACTATATTTAAACACTTGTCTAACAGTGCAGGCGCAGTGTGATACTTCTGTTGTTGCGCACAAACAAGCACTGTAAGTCTAAGACTGGGACTGTTGGAGCTCTGATGTGACAGGAATATGCGGCGTTTCTGACCAGTACTCTCTGTACTCTTCGATCTGGAGCATCTCTTCGATTTGTTTAAGTTTGCCCATGATAAAACTGATTGGCAAACCAACAGTGGTAAATCGCGGAAATGCATAAAGCGATCTAGCAACGGCGCGTAGTCTACGCGCATGAACATCGGAATAGCCAGTTTTTGCTTTCAACCAGTCAGCCCACGTTTCTTTCATTCTCCCTTCTTTTCTTTGCTTCTCCTGCCATTGTTTGCACATAATCAAAAACTGTCCAAACTGAATGTAAATTAAGATTTGTTGTGCGTCCTGTCTTTTGAGATTTCTCATCCCTTTTTGCAGTCTTTCCACAATATCTTTTTCATTTTCTGCTTGAGCAAAATAAGCATTTGTGAAAGCTTCTGTGGATATAGCATGGCTAACATCTGCTTGGTTTGAAACGAGATAGTGATGTAAATCATTTGGCGTTGTTGGTTCTACTCTCTTTTTCTTTCCGTCTTTTTCTTTGAACAAATCTTCTATCTTCCTTTTTGGTTTTTTGGGCAGTCTCATTAATCCTTCTGTTTTAGCCTTAACTGCTATTAAGGCCATCTGCTCAAAATATTTTCTATTCTCTTCTAGTACATGCTGTTCTTCTTCTGTCCAAAATTCTGATGGTGTTGGCGCTGGTAGTGGGACATTACAAGCTTGTTCCATGTCAGGTAGAATTAAAGTTGTTGACCGCCTAGAATAATCTAACAATTCTTGATGAACATTTTGCGATTCAAGAAGCTCTTTCTCTAATTCTGCGACATTCACCTTGTTAAATTAAGCACTTTTTTCACTGAAACACATACACGTCCTCACAGAACAGCACCGCAATACGAAATGGCGAGACAGGTCTGCCTGGTTGCTAACAACACAAACTAGATCGGGTTGTTATCAACAGACAGTGGTGGGCGGAAGTGACGTAACTGTTGCCAACACATGATTTAATCTTGTCTTGCCATTGGAGGAATATAGAAGACAGGCTTGCTGTTTGTTTTTACCAGATCAATACGGTAGTTATGGCTTACCGACGAACGGGCAGATTGGATCAATACGCACGCTGGCTGCAACTAGTTAATATTTCAATGGAAACTAAATTTAGCGTTGCACAGAGAGAAAGGGAGAATGTACGTTCTGGGTTACTGATTCCGACAGACCCGGCATTGGTTCAAAACAACCTTACTTTACTGTATTTTTTTTGTATGGATTTATGCAGTATTTTTCTGATTTTGTCGCATGTTTCATTTTAGTAAAAGTTTAGTCCAGAAGCCTATTTTGCGTTAATATTTAGGGTCTGTCGGAATCGGTGAGCCAGAACGTACATTCTCCCTTTCTCTCACTTCGCTTCCCGAGGTGATCGTAGTGTTTCGGCACACGGTTACATCTGGCGCTTGCGAGCAGGGATGGTACTCGGCATGATATGTTCAGGTAATGGCATAATATGACCACTGAACATTTTCGTGCTGTTCCCATTCTGCGAACTTGGGATGGACAGTGGTCCCCCGGTTCGGAACTTCGGGACGAAGTTCATTCAGACGGGGGCGATTGTGACAGGGGAGGCTACCGCTCCTTTCACAGCAGACTCTGCACCCGAGTTGTTGGCCTTTAAAAGTCAACACCAGTGGATTGTAGAAGTCTGTTTGTGATGGGGTCTGGTGGTTTCCGATTGTCTGTATGTTCATGGAAACCTTCGGGTTTGCATAACAGTTTTTATAGGGCTAAGAAATTAGCCCTAACATTTTCAATCTTGTTTGATTGCACTTCGCTTCCCGAGGTGATCGTAGTGTTTCGGCACACGGTTACATAGAAAATAAATAAATAAATAAATGGATTCTTGACGTGACCATACTGGACAACGCGTCAACAATCCGGTTACTAAGGCCAAAAAAAAAAATAGGTCTGTTTACGGTAACATACTAACATAGGCCAAAAAAATAGGGTCGGTAGGTCGGGATGTTTTTTTTTTTGTTTTGTTTTTTTCCCCAAAAAACCATATTTTTACGTTATTTTGCCAAAAAAACCAAGATTTTTTTTTTTTTTTTTTCCAAATGCCAAAAAAAAGTCTAGGGTCGCGCGAAAAAACTAGGGTCGGTCGGGTTACCGTAAACAGACCTATTTTTTTTTTTGGCCTAATGAAAAGTAAATATATGGAGACAACATTTATTACATTGTATTACCGATTTTCAAAAATGGAACTTTATTTCAGCTTATCACACACACAGTATTCGGCTATCAATCATAAACATTTACCTGAAGTCGAGTCAAGCACATTTCGTGGTAATTATTCACTCATAATGGTGCGCTCGATGGGCAAAAGTGCACAGAACTTCAGTTTCAAATATGAAAAGAAAGAAACCGTGCAAATAAAGACACAAGTAAACAAGGACTTTCGCGTGGCCTGTTTCCAGAACGTAGAACGTTTCCTTCAATAGACACTAAACACTTGCCACATTTTATAGAAACACAAAACACAAAAACAACACAAGTTATTTTAATTGCTCGAATCCCAAGCTAGTAGACCAATAAATATCTTCTTCTTCTTCTTCTGCGTTCGTGGGCTGAAACTCCCACGTACACTCGTGTTTTTACACGAGTTGGAATTTTACGTGTATGACCGTTTTCCCCCCGCCATTTAGGCAGCCATACGCCGCTTTCGGAGGAAGCATGCTGGGTATTTTCGTGTTTCTATAACCCACCGAACTCTGACATGGATTACAGGATCTTTTTCGTGCGCACTTGGTCTTGTGCTTGCGTGTACACACGAAGGGGGATAAGCCACTAGCAGGTCTGCACATAAGTTGACCTGGGAGATCGGAAAAATCTCCACACTTATCCCACCAGGCGGCCGCGGCAGGGATTCGAACCCTCGACCTTCCGATTAAGAGGCCGAAGTCTTACCACCCCGCCACAGCGCCCGTCAATAAATATCTGTATTTGTTTGACTCCGATGGAATATCTTTTAGTTACAGGACCAGTGAAATCTTAGCAGCGTCATTCCTCCTACCATCACACAACTTGGTTCAGCTAAATGAACGAAAGACATAGGGCTTTTTTTCTCTGCTTCACATGACCAAACATTTTTACCCCCCCCTCCACTCACTTCCACCCAACCACCCCCTCAAAAAAAGGGGGAGAAAATGAATATACTAAAAAAAGAAAAAAGAAAACGAAAATAAGACACATGAAAACTAAATAAATAATTAAAAAAGATAAAAAGACAAGGGGAAAAAAAGAAATGAAAAGAGAGAAAAAACGATGTTAAAATATTTAGTCAAAACTTGACTAAATATAAAAAGGCAAATTCAAACGTCATTAACACACTATCACGTTCACATACGTGAGGCAGTGACAACTTTGTCTGTCGACAATATCGATTACCACCGCTCAGAAAATGGCGTTCCTAGCCAGCTCATCACAAACAGCAATGTCGCCTTCCATGTCTCTTTGAAAAAAAGAAAAGCGCAGCAAAAAAAAATACCTCTCTTCTGACGTATCCAAGAAAAGCAAGTATTTTTCACGCGTACAAGTATATCAAAAAGATCTTATCGTGGATATTTCACACAACCAAATCTCCTCATGATTATTTTACCAGTCTTATTCCCACGGATGTTTGAGGTAATCAAGGTTCTCTTTTCCAGCGTGAATATTTTAAGAAGATACCCACGATTGTTACGAGAAATCATGCAATTTTCACATTGGACAATTTCAAAAATCTTACCATTAATAATGTACACAATCGAAATCTCACATCCTTTCATGAATATTTCACACCTCTCATTCCGAGCAATGTTTACAGCTTACACGATTTCTTCTTTTCACCGTTAACAAGGTTCTCCTTTTCATCGTTAGCAAGGTTAATTCTCCTTTCCATCGTTAACAAAGTTCTCCTATCCATCGTTAACAAGGTTCTCCTTACACCGTTAACAAGGTTCTCCTTTCCATCGTTAACAAGGTTCTCCTTTCCACCGTTAACAAGGTTCTCCTTTCTATCGTTAACAAGGCTCTCCTTTCCATCGTTAACAAGGTTCTTTGTTCTAATGTGAGTATTTTACACTAACGTGATCTCCTCATGGATATTACACTCGCGTCTTATTCCAATGAGCACAAACAAATTTCCTTTTCATTTCAAGAAAACCCTGAAGAACTCACACAACGGCCAAGAAAGTTCATTCATTCATTCAGCATCTACAAGACCTTCAAGACACAGATCTGAGTTTTGTCATAAAGAAAACGCGACGGTCAAAGTCAGTTAAGTGGACAGGTGGCACGGAAAATGAAATATGAATATTTGTAAGTTTTCTTTGAAGTTTTGGGGTACTTTATAGAAAGAAATCACGAAAAAGCACCTGCATGCCCAGTTTTTGACCAAGCAAGTAATATTTTCATAAAAAAAGACCAATTTCTTCCAAAAAGTACAAAAATTACACCCCATGCTCCATGAAATTAGAAAGACATTTTTGAAGCCACAGGCTTTAAAGTTTTTGCAAATTACTCCCAGATATCAGTATCAGACTTATACAGAGCCGTTTTGACCAAATTACCCCAGTTCAAATTCAGCAGCAAAAATTGAGAAATATACATTTTTTAGTCCCAAAAATACCCATTCAGGCTTATATTATTTTCTGTAAAAAAAAAATTTGATGGATTTTTACAAAAACGCCTTGTTAAAGTATAGAAAATCAAATCTAACTCCTGCAAAATATAAATAATAACTCTACCACAAGTAGTTCTAAAGAAATATCATTGCCCGCGTTGTTACTGTCCTTGAAAACCCAACTTCAGAGAAAATTGCATTTGAAAGTTTGTGAAGTGTTTCTCTACACATTATGCTGATAAATTGTTGAAAAATAAGTCTGGGTGTGTTCCTGTATTGTTCACAGTCTTCTTTAAATGATTTTGGTAGTTATTCCTCTCCATCCCCCATCAGTCCAGCACCGTACACCTCCCCCTCCTGGTCTTCTTGCTGCTCCAACTGACGTTGGCGACCAGCACATCTTGAGAGTTGGCACGAAAACTAAATACGTACTGTTTGCTATTTTGTGTGTGCAATTTTGTTAATGTTTTTTTGAAGCATAGAACCATAACCAGTCACATTCATGCTCATTTTTTGAAGTAGCACCAATATTTTTTTTTTAAACAATGATTTTTTTCAAAAATGTCCCCAAAATTGACATTTTGCTGCACCTCTTTGTAAAAAGAGAGCGGAGTGGCGCAGTGGTTAGAGCGCTTGCCTCTCACGCTGGAGGTCGTGGTTCGTCCCCCACTCGGGGACAAATACAAATACCCGATTTTTCCGAGCGCTCTCCAGTCCACCCAGCTGGAAATGGGTACCTGACCCTATTCAGGGCCGGGGAAGGCAAAGGCAGCGAGGGAGAGGAGATGGGCACCGCCCTCATAAAAAGCTGGCCCCCAGAAAAGTGGAGATCTCTAACATCTCTCTCCCCTACGACCAGATGGTTATGGGAATACCTTTACCTTTTTACCTTTGTAAAAAAATAGTTGAAGCTGCAGGTTAAAAAAATGTCATAATGTGTTGACAAGTAGCTATTACCAGTAGTTGCAGAGCTTTTTAAATTTTTTTTTATGAATATCAGCCTTAGTTCCCAGTCAGGAAATACTATTGGGCGACATTATATTTTTGCATGAAAATGCTATGTCAGGCTTTCATTCTAATTCATAAACAAATATTGGTAATGTTTTTTCAAAAAGCGCTCCTGTAACTACTGGGAGAATTCATTAACAATGATTGGGAAGAAACAAATTAGTAGTCTACCACAAGTAGATGGGAAGTGAAGACCATCATCGTGTGGTTACCGTCCTTGAAAATCATTCACATTCTGAGGAAATTGCATTTGAAATTTTGTGAAGTGTTTTGCTGCGCACAGTGAAGACACATTGACAAACCAAGAGAATGTGTGCATTCGGGTACTTTTCACTGACATTTTCCCATACTCCAAGAACTCTTCACAATCCCCTATCAGTCCAAAGTTGCACTTATGGACATCAGACTGATGCTACACTCAATGAAACATCAAGTACAGTGATTATGATCAGTTGGAAATAAGGCGTTTGGAATTTTATTTGCAACTCTCGATGTTCTCAGTTTTATCGCAGGAGCAGGCATATGGTTTCTGCTAATTCTTGTTTCCATCACACAAAAACTGGTCGAGTTAAGTAAGCATTATTTTTTTCCAAAACTCATGCAGCTATATGTAGGACGTCAGTCGAGCTTCTGCCAAAATAAACTCTAGACAGAATGCTTGCCTGACAAGTTCAAGGGATTCAATGATCTAGAGGGAGAAAAGAATATCAAGTTCTTATTAGTAAAATAGATTCGGGATGAAATCCGACAGATTTTAGCCCAATATTCGAGTCACTCGAAAATGCACCGATCAGTTGTTGCGTTCCTTGAATGAGAAAAGTTGGATTTTGCAACGAAGCAAATATCTAAGTCAAAATATCATTGTCTCACCAAGAATTATACATGAGTGGGTCCGAAGTTCGATTAGCAGTACAGTCAGGGTGGAGTTTATGTGACGCCCTACACCTGTTATTCAGACATCGCGGACTCAACATTCACACCGACCGCTAGCTTATTCTTCTTCGCTGCTCGATCTGCCGCAATTTGTGACTTCCTCTGCCTCTTGCATGATGGATACCCGCCGAATTTATCTTTTAGAGACCGAGTTGAGAGAAACATTGCTGTCTGAGACGTCGAACCGATTCGAAATAACGTTGGCGTGTTTATGCGGATATGGTGTGCGCGCATGCGCAGAACGACTTCCCGGCTAAAAGTTATTGGTAATGACCAATCAGCGAATAGATTTTAAAAGGTGAAGGTCACTTTTCCAAACATGGAACATTGTGCCTGTGAAAGTATCCTTCGCTAGCTCTGTATTGTGTACGTTGAGCGGTATAAACGGACTTTATTTTTATGACTGTGACATCGTCAAAAAAATGGGAATTCCCGCTGAGTACGGTGCACGCAATAAATCTGACAAACTTATCAATATGTTGCTGCTGCTCTGCCGTGAAAAAATCGATTTTTCACAAAGTTTGCAGATTTTTAGCATTCACTCACTTTGCAAATCATCACTTTATTGAAAAAAAAGAGGATGAAATTGACAAAATAAACAACATGCAGTTATTCTAGGGTGTTCAAAGTACCTAAATATGCTGAAAACCCAAATCACATCATGGTACTATTTTGGATCAAAATTCCGTGCCACCTCTGCCCTTATTAAAAGACTCAATACTAGACAGAGACTTTTGGGGGCCCGGGTAGCTCAGGTGGTAGAGCACTGGACTTGTGATCGAAAGGTCGCTGGTTCGAATCCGGGCCGGGACGGACACGGGTCAACTTTATGTGCAGACCCAGAGACGGTATCCATCTCCCGCATCCCCGTGTCACCACAAGGGCACGTTAAAGATCTTGGTCATTCTACCATAAGTGCAGATGGCTGATACCACCTAAACACGCATACATCAAAAGCCGCGAGGGCGTAAAAACTCGAATCGTATAAACCAATTCATGTCCAATATAGGCAATTAAGACCTGACGGACAATAAGCCCCTTAAAATTAACTTTTTTTAGAGACTTCAAACTGCGTCCCCCCGTAGAACATCCATCAACGGTGTCTGTTGTTTGCGCTGCTGGGGCTGGTCGCACAGGCTTTGAGAGTCCTGTTCCTTTTCTTCGGACGGCATCGGTTGGATGTTCACACTGATCATGTCCGGCGTGAAGGCTTCATCCAAATTTGTTTGGAATGATTCTTGTGTGGTTGACGATACTGATGTTGAGGAGGCTGTTTTGTCAGGTACAGGCTTGGGCTCTTTGACGAGCTGTGGGTGACAATGTTTCAAGAAAAGGTAAGTAGCTTGTTAACTTGAGTATGTGGGAGAGGGGGTAGAGGAAGTTGGAATGGGGTATGCGTGTCCAAGTCTGTGTGTGTTTAACTTTGTGTGTGTGTGTGTTTGTGTTGGAGAGGGCGGGAAAAAAAGTACAGAGAGAAAGAAAGAGAGATTGGTTGGTTTGTGTTTTTAAGATAGAAGGAGTAAGATAGATAGATAGATAGATAGATAGATAGAGAGAGAGAGAGAGAGAGAGAGAGAGAGAGAGAGAGAGAGAGAGAGAGAGAGAGAGAGAGAGAGAGAATAAAATGAAAAACCTGAAAGTACAAACACACACGCGAACGGCAATTTGAACTTAAACGATGAGGAAAGAACAAGTACATTCTGTATTTTCATGAGATCACAGCGGTTGGACATTTAAAAAAAGCATTAATGGAATCAGTAACTTGATGGTACACGAGTTGAAGAAAGAAAGAAAGAACGGAAGAGAAAAAAGAATTAAAACAAAGGCGTAGGAAATGAAAAAAGAATAAATTATATCTGTTAATTATCAAACATGAACAAACAGAGAAAACGTCAAATGAACATTTCTGGAGAAGACTTTTTCTAATAGCAAGTTCACAGTTAGCAGCACCTTCTGAGAATGATCTGATCTGCCACTGTTCACGCACCTGTGTGCGCTGGCAAGCTTATTTCCCCGTGAACAACACCCCTAATAGGTTGCCTAATACACTTTAGTTATGCATACACAAATATAGCATTAATGTATTTTAAATCAGAGCTTAAAACTCGAACTGTACGCTCAAACCATGCTGCATGCCAACATGGGGGAAAAACAGACATTTTACAGAAAAAAATAAATAAACAAGACGCAAGTTTACAATTTTTGTAAGAATCAGTCAATTGGTAGAGCACTGGACTTGTGATCGGAAGGTCGCTTGTTCGAATTCGGCCCGGGTCAACTTTATGTGCAGATCCAGAGACGGAAGCCATGTCCCACCCCCGTGTCACCACAATGGCACGTAAAAGACCTTGGTCATTCTGCCATAAGTGCAGGTGGCTGAATACACCTAAACACGCTGACACCTGGGTAGCGCGACTCTGTTGCTGCTAGCTTTCCACTTGGAGGAAGCGACCCGAATTTCCCAGCGATGGGACAATACAGTAATGAAAATGAAAAAAAAAGAAGAAAAAAAGATTCATTATCGCTCGGGGCTCTCAACTCCTTCGGTTAACAGATGATTGGTTTTCCACGCACTGGTCAATCTAAACTCTATCAACATGTGCAATTACATGTTGCTGTTAAAAACAAATGAAGAACATTTACTCAGTCAAACAAACACACTGTACATTCACATTTTTAAACAACAACAGGTTTAAAAAAAAACAAAAAAACAACAACAACAACAACAAGAATTATAACGTGTCACAATGTATAAACAAGATAATGAACATAAAAAAGAATAGCTTTTTAAACATGCTTCACGTGTAACTTAAGTGCCGAGAACAAACCCCGCAAATGAACAAGAACAGGTACAACGCAGCTATAAATAATACGCTAGATACATTTGTACAAGGATTGGCGCTTGTATATGCGTGTTTTGATGTAACCCTTAGGTTCTTTTTCCTTTACATATTCTTGATACTGCGACCACCAAGCCACGACGACCCCCCCCCTTCCGACCCCCCCTTTGTGTTGTAATTGTCTACGTGTGTTCTGTTTTATGAATTTTCCCCCTTGTCTATGTACTGTCCTGTAATGTAAAGTCTATACATGTTTAAAAAAAAAAAAAAAACAACCTCTACAAAAAGAGAATACAAAAAAAGATATAAAAAAGAACAAGTACATGACCACAAAAAGTACAGGGGCACAGAACACACGTGCAACTAGTCTCATTCCCTGCCCCCTCCTTCATATCTTATATTATAACCTGGAAAACTAAAAACATACTTTCAGATCTTAGTGAAAATACAAGTCCGAGAAGCGAAAGTGTCACGCTTCGCCAACATTAGTGTAATTTTTAGAATACGTGATTGTGGGCAACATTTTATGACAGTTCCTTCCACACAAACGTATGGTCAATCCGGTCTAATGGGTTACAACTGTTGAAGTTACGGTTACAATTAATCTTCAGCTCGTCCAATCACTTCTCACAGAAACTAATACGGTGGATCTATAGATACATAAACACATGTTGGACATGCTAAAATACACTTTAGCAGTTTTGTGAAAATAATGATCAAATAATAACAGTTTAATTCACAAGACATTTTGGGGTAATATCAGTCATAGTATACCAACGCCGCGAAATGTGGAACACCTGAAATGCTCCTGGTTCCTCTTCAAGTGAAGCTGCCAAAACCTTGATTTCATCTTAGGTTTCGATAAATAAGATTTTCTCAGGACAAATTCTCAGAACAATCAAATAACTGAACAAATAACACACGTAGTTCACTTTTGTGTGGAGCAAACGACTTTTCCTTTTGCGTTTTTATACACCGCAGTAATGTCACGTGCATAGAACATGAACATGCTGTCAAAATCCAACGACGTCATAAAAAAATGACGACATCATGCTGAACACACCACAGAGGCAACTTGACATCCAAATTGAAACTGACGTCAAAGGTTTGGAACTTGATTTGGCATGTTGCTTACATTTTTGTCTTGACCATCAATGAAGTAAGTCATAAGTTCTCCTTTTCCTTTCACCTTAACATGTCCTCGTTTTGTGAAATAATACCCAAACTCCTCCAGTATCTCTTTGGTTTCCTCCACAACCTGCAAAATAACAAGCGATATCAATACATGTACATACAGTCAATCTGTTGATAAACAAATTCATTTAAAAAAGAAGCTTTCAAACTAAACTACAATCCCATAGTCGGGACTAGTTCAAAGAATGTTTGACCTAAATGAGGTTGCCACAGTCTGGGACAGGCTGAACTTCTTTAACCCAGTGTGGGATTTTCAGTGGGGGCGACCACCCCCAACCCAGCGCGTCCCCGGGTGGCGGATAGGGGAACGGACTTCAGATATGAAGACCAGCCCCTTGCGGCCGCGGACCAAACTGGCGGTGTTTCCTTCCAGGGTAGAGTGGGGTAGCAGGCGGCACTGCTACTCTCTTCGAAATGCTCCATCGCCCCTCGACGGGACTCATCTAATGCGATTATGGGCGCATTAAAAAAAAAACTAGCTCCGGGTGGGATCCCGGCAAATCCTCCCCCCTGTGCTCTCAGGGTAGGACGTACGGGCCATGAGCTAAGAGTGAGGCCACCCCGACAGAAACCTCGAGTGCTGAAGACGGAGGTACTGGGCTGCACGGCGCACTCTAATAAACCATGGTACCACGCATCAACGCCAACCATGACACCATCAGATAGTGTGGTCTGGAAGACCAGACTCCAGAACATGTCCTAATGACATGCCCCCAACTCAAACCAATCAGAGACAAAGTGTGGCTAGCATCAGTCCCTCTCCGCACCAAACTCTATGGGAGCAGACAAGACCTGGAAGCCACAACGTCATTCGTCTCGCAGACTAAACTGATGGTGTGACGGCGAACGCAAGAAGAAGAAGAAGAAGGTTGCCACAGTACCGCCTCAACTTTCTTTTGAAAAGTCGGATAGATGACATCATTAAATATATTCATCGAAGAAAAAAAACCACATTTTGGGATAACATCTGGACATCATTCTCGCCGCCGGAATACATTTTGTCAGAACTTGACTTAAAGTTAAAAAATCCCAACAACAACAACAACAACAACAACAACAACAACAACAACAACAACAACAACAACAACAACAACAACAAAACGTATGACTGATGGCTTCAAGCCTGAAGGTCAGACAGGATAATTATGTGAGAAATGGAATCCCTGTAAAATCAGTCTCTTCGACTGAAAGTAATCCCTATCAAAACAAAGAATATCAAGCATTTCTTTTATTTCTAAACTCAAAATATTATTTGCCATCGAGGTGTACCAAAAAGAAGCTCGAATGTAATCTGGGAAATCCGTCAATGCATTTCAAGCATGCTGTGATGTCAGGGATGGCAAAATCTCAAAATTTTTACTCGCCAGCCGGGCGAGTAACTTCAAGAAAGTCACTAGCCCGGCAGAAATGTCACTGGCCCGGTACATACCACAGTTGATCTGCAGTGTTTGTATGGTTTGAAAACTCGACATCAAAATCAAAAGTGTTGCATTTGACCAGAATATTCATTGGCCAGCCGGACGAGTTGCCAGGCGGCTTCTACGAGCCAAGCAGATTTTTTTACTCGCCCCTGGCGACTGGGCGACCGATTTGGCCATCCCTGGATGTGTTAATAGATACCCCACAAAGAACCAATCATGTACCTGTATTCTATCAGCCATCCCTGTGGACTCCATGCGACTGGCAACGTTTACAGTATTGCCCCAAATGTCGTAGTGCGGTTTGCCCACCCCGATGACACCAGCAATGATTGGACCGTGGTTGATACCTGCAATTAACATATATATATGTATAGGTTACAATACGAGTGGTTTTTTATATGGCTTGTATTTCAGTCAAGACCCAGCGGATGAATATCATCGGGAGACACGAGCCTCTGGCGAGTGGCTCTCGATTGATATTCCCGCTGGGTCTTGACTGAAATACAAGCCATATAAAAAACCACGAGTGTTGTAATCTGTATATCCCATTCTACCATCAAACACAAAGTGTAGACTACTAGCGGCACTGTTGCGATCTGTGCAGGGTAAAACTGTTGCCAGCGAGACTTAGCCCTTTTGCAACCTTAAACTAAGTGACCGTCGCTGAAAAAATAAAACGAATGAGTGCATCGATAAGTACGCGGTAACACTACTTTCAGACCATTTAAAAGCTTTAAGTAAAGGTTCATAAGTTGCAAGAAAGTAATGAAGTCGAATAGAAATTAATTTAGTTAAAGCGCACAATTCTTTTGTTTTGCGTTTCAGGTCGGCAGAACGGGCGAAACGGGTTTGGGACCCATTTGGCTTACTCGATTCAGAATTGATTCCACGTTGTTTTTCTCGAACGTGTGTAATTAGGCTTATTGACAGAGAAGCAAATTTTAGGGAACAAATATGTAGGTTTAGATTTAACCATTTGCTCCCTATTTGAAATGTATCTACGTGATAAACTGTTTTGCGAGTGTGTTTGCATGGATGAACTTAAACTGGTATGGGTGTGACTCTGTGAGGAAAACGCGACCGACACGTCTGTCACCGCCGATTGATTGCATTTTGAAGGAATATGACTGGATTACGGAAAAATATGTGGACTTACTGCAGAGCCAGGCAAAAGAGTGGACTTGCTCGCAAAACACGTGAAACAGCCGATGTTTGATAGCTGAAGGCGCACACCAAAACACACTACCGACAGATTCTCAAAAGTCGTCTGCTAACGATGCAAGGGGAGGGTACTCGTGTTTTTGTTTTGGTTCGCTAGCATCTGGTTATCTTGCAAGTTGAATGTTCGTTTTTTTCGACCTGCATTGCTTTCATAATGAAAGAAACTTTTGCTTATTGCATCTCATACATCAGATCAGTTCTGAGATTCATTTTTGCGTGCAACTGATATGGTTTTCTGAGCCGTGCAATACGATTTTAGAACTTATACAAATGTGTCACATTGTTCGGCGCGAGGTCAAAGGTCGGGAGGAAAGTAGTCCTTTGCCCAAATCGGAATCTGCACTATCATATATTTTTTGGAGTCCATGATGTATTTATTGAGCTATAAAAATACAACATATATACCCATACTGAAGTAACAGAGACAAAGAAGGGAGGTCATGGGATATATATGTATATCTATATGTATAGGTTACAACACTCGTGGTTTTTTATATGGCTTGTATTTCAGTCAAGACCCAGCGGATGAATATCATCGGGAGACACGAGCCTCAGAGAACCAAATTTTAGGGAACAAATATGTAGGTTTAGATTTAACCATTTGCTCCCTATTTGAAATGTATCTACGTGATAAACTGTTTTGCGAGTGTGTTTGCATGGATGAACTTAAACTGGTATGGGTGTGAGGAAAACGCGACCCACACGTCTGTCACCGCCGATTGATTGCATTTTGAAGGAATATGACTGGATTACGGAAAAATACACACATGTTAAGTTCTTGGATACCTTCATCGCCAATGTGGACTTACTGCAGAGCCAGGCAAAAGAGTAGACTTGCTCGCAAAACACGTGAAACAGTCGATGTTTGATAGCGAAGCCCAACCGTGCCAGGTAAAGGATGCTTCTCGGTCTCGCTGCGCATGTCACCAGTGACACTGACAGTGTTGTTGCTTTGAGTTTTACTAACAAACTCGAAACTGTCATTTAAAACATGAGCCAAATGTGTATTGATTGTGTGATTAGTCTATGTGACAGGGGTTCTATTATGTCTATTATCTGTGCTCCCTAGCTTCTGTCAGTTCCCACACCGACACTGCCAGAGAAACTGAAGACGCACACCAAAACACACTACCGACAGATTCTCAAAAGTCGTCTGCTAATGATGCAAGGGAGGGTACTCGTGTTTTTGTTTTGGTTCGCTAGCATCTGGTTATCTTGTAAGTTGAATGTTCGTTTTTTTCGACCTGCATTGCTTTCATAATGAAAGAAACGTTTGCTTATTGCATCTCATACATCAGATCAGTTCTGAGATTCATTTTTGCGTGCAACTGATATGGTTTTCTGAGCCGTGCAATACGATTTTGGAACTTCATACAAATGTGTCACATTGTTCGGCGCGAGGTCAAAGGTCGGGAGGAAAGTAGTTCTTTGCCCAAATCGGAATCTGCACTATCATATATTTTTTGGAGTCCATGATGTATTTATTGAGCTATAAAAATACAACATATATACCCATACTGAAGTAACAGAGACAAAGAAGGGAGGTCATGGGATATATATATATACAACACAATAAAAAGTCCAAAACCAAGCCAGAGTATATATATGGGTCATTCTCCAAAGCTGCGCACCGCCGATACCACTTCTAAAAATAGATGCAATGTGAACAAAGTTTAAAACTTTTTCCAATTTTTTTGTGTGCAGACTATAGAAGAATATTGTAAGAGACAATAATTATTTAACTATTTTTGTTTCAAAATGTTGGTCTGTGTTTACTAAGTTGAATGAATGGTGTTCATTCGTTTGCGAAAATGGGTGGTCGTTTTGTGACATGAAAAAGCTGACTGAAAGTGTTGGTCAGCAAACTGAACAGAATCATTATAACTGATCGTTTCCAGCATAACATTATCATGTGATGTTACTTTTCTCATGCTGTGACAGTTTGTTTTAAAAATGTTTAAAGAGACCAAAAAGCAATGTACTCACGTTAAAATGACGAACACGGAACGAATAACAGCGACGTTTCGACCTAAGGGTCTTCTTCAGGCACAAAAACACAAAAATACACACACACAAAAGAAGAAGAAAGACTATAGAACAGAAACAGAGGAGAATAACTGACAAAACAACTGCACTGCACAAACCAAAAAATGTCAAAGACAGATCTAGAGAAGCAAGGGAAGCTACTCGAGGGGAAGCCAACAATAACACAGAAAAGAAACAAGAGTTGAAAAGCGGCAGTTTTGAGGTCTGTAGAGCAAACAAAATGGGGGGGGGGGGGGATGAATATATTTGTTAATCTTGCCAAAATTGGCATTCTTCTTTACGATCAACAACGTAACACTCTGTTTCCCACATGTACACGCTTTGTTTTGCAACTCTACAGCAAGCTCCGAAATCTGGGTGGTACTACTTTTTGTCTCGAACACATTCCACTGTGTTCCTTGTGTGTACGCGCAATGAGAAACACTAAGGTTGAGCTAACAAAAAATATTTCGTTGTGTAATGCTATTACCCAGTTTTGTTTCCAGTTTCTGATGTTACGGTTGTTATCAAAACATTTTACTAGATCGTACAAAAGACAAAATATTTCAGAACTATTTTGACACACATTCCCTCTACTATCAAGCGGAAGGATATAATGCACTTCGGCTGACCACGCGGTTTACATCGCCAGCGAGATTCAGTTTGAATTTGTGTTGCATGTGTGACGTTGTTATCCCGACACTTCTGTGCTGATCTAAAGGTAAGTTTACAGCAAATTATATGCATGTAAATGCTTATGCATTGTTTAAATAAATAACTGTATGATTGTTCTTTACGTTCGGCTAAGATGAGTGTGCTCTTGACTTGACAAAATACCGAACTTGATCTGAACGCAGTTTCATACTTGATTTCAGATCAGTAAATTTTTGGATCTCCGGCGAAACTCTTTTCAAACTTGTGCTCCGATACTTCTTGTAACAATAGATAGCATTTTTTTGGTGCAGATTTTGCTTCTGTAACTTTTCAACAGTATTATTCATATACGCGCCTTGATTGAATACTTTCTTGCTTCGATTTACAAGGGCGGATCTGGGGGAGGGGTTACACGGGTTACGTAACCCCCCCCACCCCCCCAAAAAGGTAATTTATTGGCTCAGGATGCACCAGATAGCTCTATTTTGCTTCTTTGGATAAAAACAATTTCCGGGGGGGCATGCCCCCGGACCCCCCTAGAGGTTTAGGCGCCTTCGGCGCCGTCAACTTGTATCATCGCAGTCATTTTGTAACCCCCCCTCCAAAGTGAATTGATCCGCCCTTGATTTAAAATTTCTCATCAACCTCGTAACGAGGAAGACCGGAGGGCTGACAGTCTCCCGAGTCTTTGTGACGAAGTTAGCCCGATTGTAGGGTAATCGGACACACAATCTTTTTCAGAAGCCAAACGTGTATCAATCACGGCTGTATTTTATGTTGTTTTTAACTGCAAAAAACTGTTCGGGAAACAGGGATGTCGTTAGGCGTCGGACATCGGACATATAACGATGAAAATCCCCAAATGTCCGATTCACATTGCCGCATGTCGGTCAGATGTCCTATCGTTTTAGCCTGAGCGTGGTCATTGTCCGATATGTACTCCATTCCTTCGGACAGCGCGATATTCGTTAATTTTCATTTCAAGATACAAATCTTCTAAAAGACCGAACGCTCTCGTGTTCAGCTGACACTGAAGTTGTCAGTGCCGCGTGCGGATCTTTTCTTTTGTCGGGAATTCCCGAACCGTTTGCGGTATGCGCCGTTTGGGTATAACCGTTTCGGTGCAGCGCACTGATCTAAAAATAGTGGATTCTTTTTAGTGCATGATACAGGAGTACGGGAGACAACTCCAACTGACTAAATTTGTAGTCTGCTTTTGTTTTCGATACGAGACGAAGCACTGAATTATGCCGCTGAAAAAAAACTAAAGCCTGCAAAAGATCAGCATTAGATCAAACCGATCATTTTGTTTGTCAACTTTTATCCAAATCATGCAGTATTTAATCAAAGTAAGAGCTCTGAAGTTGTTCATGTTGGCTTCTTTTTTGTGGTTTCTTTGAAACTAAACAAATACCACATTATACGCACACTGTGTTGATGTATTTACTATATTATGTGTGTGTTCTACAGCGCGCGCGCGTGGGTGGGTGTGTGCGTGTGCGTGTGGGCGCATGACTTTGGAACAATTCCATGTTTGGCGCAAATTCATAATGTCCTATTACACTTTCTGAAAGCGGTCAAATGTCCTATTGATGCTGAAGAACTCAGGACATTTGTCCTATAGGTATGAATTTGTAGCAACATCCCTGGGGAAAAGATGGGTGATTTATTAGTGCGGTTGAAAATGGCCTCACAAGATCTCGTTCGTAACTCGGAACCGTTAGAATGATGTTCTTCGTTACGATGTTGAAAAAGAGTCGTCAAAGTCGCTTTACAGTTTCGTGCAAGTTCTTAAAAATGGCAGTGTTTATTTCACTTCTTAAAAAGACATTTCTGCATTACTTTCGGGCAGTCGAGATGCTACTATTTTGCGGCGTTGTTTTGATTTGTGTTTCTTCATTGTCAACGTCACGCGGACCCGACTCGTCGCCATCTTTGTAACGATGCTGATGCGATGTCAAAAGATTGCCGTGTGCTTGAATCTTTTTTTATTTAGCCTTTTGATTTCAAAGAATAATCCGGGTTTTTTTTCTTTGTGTATTGTTCTGAAAGTGCTGAACCAGTCGCCTGTCTACCCTGCCCCTAACCAGTCGCCTGACGGTCCTGCCCCAGACAAGTCACCTGTCTACCCTGCTCCAGACAAGTCACCTGTCTACCCTGCTCCAGACAAGTCACCTGTCTACCTTGCTCCAGACAAGTCACCTGTCTACCCGGCTCCAGACAAGTCACCTGACGGTCCTGCCCCAGACAAGTCACCTGTCTACCCTGCTCCAGACAAGTCACCTGACGGTCCTGCCCCAGACAAGTCACCTGTCTACCCGGCTCCAAACAAGTCGTCTGATTGTCCTGCCCCAGACCAGTCGCCTGTCTACCATGCCCCAGACCAGTCGCCTGACTGCCCTGACCCAGACCAGTCGCCTGTCTACCAGTGACACAGACCAGTCGCCCGACTGCCCTTCCCTGCCCCCTTCAATCTCGCCAACCAATACTTCTCAAGTGAGTGAAGGATGCTTCATTGAAGTACCTTTGCTTGGTCGTCAGAGAACTGTCTTTTTCTACGCCAAAGTTATTGACGTTGACAGTAGTGGGGACCTGCTTCTTCACTATCTGAAGCTGAAGCCAGACACTAACAGTTATGTATGGGCAGACAAGGCATGGCTCCCTGCCAGGAGCGAGCACAAAGCTGTTCCAGCACCCAGACTAGCCCCTGGTCGAGGCATTGCATTTGTTTTTGACAAGTGAATGTTTTTCAGCCACTTTAACTGACATTTCATACTGACTTTTTTGTACATTCTTAGTATCACTTTTTTGGATTTTTTTTTACTTTGACTTTTAAAAATTTCACTTTGCCCTTAGATTTGTTTCCTTTCTTTTTATTGCAAGTAAATAATGGATAAAACAATATGTGTTATTAACATATTGTTGTGTGTTCCTTTCTTGGACTTGGATTTTGATTTTGGTTCACTTTCATCAACTATTTCAAATTATTCTCAGTTGAGTTGCCTTTGGGGTTCCATGCTACATGCTCATCAATATCTATTTGTTCTGATACTATTTTGCACTCTTGTTATTCTCATTACTGTTGGGGGAGTAACACTGGGAAATGTAACCAAAAAGATTAAGAGTTTGAAGGAAAGGAGTTCAAGTTTCTTGTTCAGAGAATTTTTTTCTGATTTGTATTTTTGACTTTGGCCTCAAAATATGTTTTCTTTTAATCCTAATTTTGCATTGAATTAATGAATAAAGCAATTTATATTTATTAACCTGTTGTTCTGTGTTAGCTTTTTGACTTGAATGTTGACTGTGGTTCATTTTGATCAGATAAATCAAAGTATGCTTTGCCGAGTTGCTTTTTGGGTTCCATGTTACATCGGAGATGGTATTGCATAATCATCAATATCTATTTAGATAAAAGTAATTTGCACCATTTAAATTATCCACACTGTTTGGGGAGTGATACTGGTAAATGTTGATTAGGAAATGTTACAAAATATTAACAGATACTTTAGTGGGAAAAACAGAATTGGGAGGGTGTTGAGAGTAGTTGTTGCAGCAAAACTGCATAGAACAATGTTAAAAAAGAGAGAAAAACTGACTTTAAGAGATGTTTTTAGTGTGATTTTTGTTTCCATGTTACACGTGTTATTTTGTTCATTTATGAACTTTGTCATAACTTTATGCACAAAGTTATAACTGGATTAGCTTTTTTTTTTTACAACATCATGTGAAGAACATTTGTATCTTTCTATTTACATCTCATTTGAACTTTCTGGTGGGCATTTAATTTTTGACACCTATGTCACAGTATGAGACCCAGCTTTGGAGAATGACCCATATACAGAATTCAAGAAACTCCTTTTCTTTTGCACCACACCACATAATGAAGACTGTAAACTGTAAAAGCTACTTTATGAAAACAACAATTAGTTCAAAACCAGCCAGAATGTCTCATCTTTCATCAATACCAAATGTTCGACCCGAAGGCCTTCTTCAAGGTATCATAGAACAGGCGTCTACATCATCGGATGAACAGACAGACAGACACGCTGACTGATACGACAGTCAGACGAACATGTTGATACGTGTTCAGGCCGAAAAACAGGCGGAAAGACTGCACAGATGACAGATCAAGCAGAGAGGTATAATGTTAAATGCAAACCTATTCTAAGAATGAAGTTGTTGAAGGACTGTTCGTTGATTTTGGCCATCACCTCCTTCATGCTCAAGCCAAACTGAACCAGGTCGTCTAAATGCTTCCACAAAGTCTGTATAGTTTTGGGCTGAAACAAAACAAGATTTGTCGTTCTAAATGATTCCACAAAGTCTGTATAGTTTTGGGCTGAAACAAAACAAGATTTGTCGTTCTAAATGATTCCACAAAATCTGTATAGTTTTGGGCTGCAACAAAATAAGATTTGTCGGTGACTAGTGCGCTAGCTGATACGTGAAATTGTTTTTGAAAGATCGTCCACCACAACAATCTGAGTCACATCGTATAGACTCAGTTTCGGACAGTGCTCTTGTGGATCCGGAACAATAAATTCAGACCACATTCTTCAGCTCTGCCTGGGCACGGGTAGCTCAGGTGGTAGAGCACTCGACTTGTCATCGGTCGCTGGTTCGAATCCAGGCCGGGACGGACACGGGTCAACTTTATGTGCAGACCCAGAGACCCGGAGAGGAGAGGAGAGGAGAGAAGAGGAGAGGAGAGGAGAGGAGAGGAGAGGAGAGGAGAAGAGAACAGAAGGAGAGGAGAGGAGAGGAGAGGAGAGGAGAGGAGAGGAGAGGAGAGGAGAGGAGAAGAGAGGAGAGGAGAAGAGAAGAGAAGAGAGGAGAGGAGAGGAGAGGAGAGGAGAGGAGAGGAGAGGAGAGGAGAGGAGAGGAGAAGAGAACAGAAGGAGAGGATAGGAGAGGAGAGGAGAGGAGAGGAGAGGAGAAGAGAACAGAAGGAGAGGAGAGGAGAGGAGAAGAGAACAGAAGAGAAGAGAAGAGAAGAGAGGAGAGGAGAGGAGAGGAGAGGAGAGGAGAGGAGAGGAGAGGAGAGGAGAAGAGAACAGAAGGAGAGGAGAGGAGAGGAGAAGAGAACAGAAGAGAAGAGAAGAGAAAAGAAGATATAAGAGAAGAGAAGATAAGATAATATTTCATATAGTCCTGTGAGGTAACCCCCATGGATATTCGGACTGCTTTCTCACCGGGAAAAGCGAACTGCCATACAGTAAGGCGCTACCCAATATTGCTTTCCCTCCTGCATGCGCGTATTTATGTTCCAAGCCCGGAGACTTTCGCTGTGAGCGTGTGATCTTTATCGTGCGCAAGCGTGCACACGAAGGTGTTCGGACACCGAGAGTCTGCACAAAGTTGACTCTGGGAAATAAATCCCTCGCCGAACGTGGGGATTGAACCCACGCCGGTAGCGACACCTGGTTTTGAAGCCAGCGCACACTACCGACTGAGCTATTTCCCCACAGAGAGAGTGGTGTCATCGTCTGAAGAGAGACGAACAAGAAAGAAGAATAACTATCAAACTTCAGATAAATCAAGTTTTGGATGACCTACCTTGGACTTGCCATCATCAAAATAAACTAAGTTTTGGACCTACTTTGGACTTGCCATCATCAAAATAAACTAAGTTTTGGATGACCTACCTTGGACTTGCCATCATCAAAATAAACTAAGTTTTGGATGACCTACCTTGGACTTGCCATCATCAAAATAAACTAAGTTTTGGATGACCTACCTTGGACTTGCCATCATCAAAATAAACTAAGTTTTGGATGACCTACCTTGGACTTGCCATCATCAAAATAAACTAAGTTTTGGATAACCTACCTTGGACTTGCCATCATCAAAATAAACTAAGTTTTGGACCTACTTTGGACTTGCCATCATCAAAATAAACTAAGTTTTGGATGACCTACCTTGGACTTGCCATCATCAAAATAAACTAAGTTTTGGATGACCTACCTTGGACTTGCCATCATCCCCAGCCATCCCGCTGGCTGCCATGTAGGTGGGCCCTACGGTTTTGATTTTGGTGACGGACTGGAACTGGGGTTTCTTCAGAAGCTCGTCGTAGTCTGATATAATCTCGTTGAGGAATCGGAGACACTCCAGACCTTCGTTGTTGACGGCGCTCTCGCTGTAGAAGTCGATGAAGTTGGGGCAAGCGGCGAACATTACTGCCGCCTCGTCGTACGCGTTGCTGTACAACTCCTACACGCACAGCAGGAGAGACTTTTAAAACGCATACATACCAAGTGCAAGAGAGTCTCTGCACAACTCCTTCACAAAGACAACGAGAGAGTCTGTACAACTGCCACACAAAGAGCAGACGAGGTGCTGTATAAATCCAAAACAATGAGCAGGAGATATGCTGCACAAAGCCTTAACAAATACATTTCTGTAAAAATTCGAAAGAGAAAAGTAAATATAAACGTGTCGATACATCTTTATGACCCTATATTGCTATTCTGATAGACACGTGGGGGAATTCGGGGGTTGTGATTGGATAAACTCACACAGCCCTATTCCGATCATCGGGCCATACTCCGCAGGAAGTCTGCGAATATGCTTTCATATTCGTAATAACAAAGACGCATGTTTCCGATTTCTTCCACGTGTAAGAAGTACACGCATACCTGGCCCGGTTTGTTTCTGTGACTGGCCGACAGACGATGCAATTTGCTTGTTTTTTTTCTTCCGTGTAAAACTCCAGTTCTTTAACAGGCAACAAACCATGCAAAGTTCCAGTAGCTGCATTCTATCAGACTGTCTTTCCCGTGTTTAGCACATAATCAGAAAAAAGCATGATACGTGACGTCATATGAAACCTGGCATATTGACGTAATGACAAACATCCGGTAATCTCGTGGCTCCTCCGTGATACCATGTCCGAGGATTTTTCAATGTTCAGTGATTTCCGTGGATACATGCGCAAAGGGATATGCGCACTAAACCGTCGTCTGTATTAGGCAACATGGAACCATTCTGGTAGTTGTTGCTGGCAAAAACATGTTTTTAACACAGCATATTATGTCAGAATAGCAATATAAACGCTATTGTGTTTTCAGCGTAGCAATAGGGTCCGATATTTAGACTCGAACAAGTATAATGCGACTCGTCTTCGATTCGTCGACAGTATACTTGT
>NC_090255.1:32252292-32287292 GCF_037325665.1 Littorina saxatilis
GAGAATGTTTCCGAAGTCTGTGATTTTGTTACGACAGTGATCAACACCCAAGGTTAAGAAAAGGTGAGTTTTTGCTGCTATGATATTCTATGAAGTGAAAAATTAGGCTAAACATTTGTTAATAATAGTTTTTCTTTCGATTTCACGTAGTCAAAACTTGACTAAATGTTTTAACATAGAGGGGGAATCGAAACGAGGGTCGTGGTGTATGTGTGTGTATGTGTCTGTTTGTCTGTGCGTGTGTGTGTGTAGAGCGATTCAGACTAAACTACTTGACCGATCTTTATGAAATTTGACATGAGAGTTCCTGGGTATGATATCCCCGGACATTTGTTTTTTTTGATAAATACTTTTGATGACGTCATATCCGGCTTTTTGTAAAAGTTGAGGCGGCACTGTCACACCCTCATTTTTCAATTAAATTGATTGAAATTTGTGTAAAGCAATCTTCGACGAAGGCCGGACTTCGGTATTGCATTTCAGCTTGGTGGCTTAAAAATTAATTAATGACTTTGGCCATTAAAAATCTGAAAATTGTAATATATTTTTTTTTAATATAAAACGATCCACATTTACGTTCATCTTATTTCACATCATTTCCTGATTCCAAAAACATATAAATATGTTATATTTGGATTAAAAACAAGCTCTGAAAATTAAAAATATAAAAAATTATGATCAAAATTAAATTTCCGAAATCCATTTAAAGGAACGGTAAGTGTCAATGTTTTCTTTAATTGTAAAAGTTGTATGTTCAATGGAATGGTAAGTCTGAACAAAATAATTACTTTATTTTGTTTTTAGCCAGTGAATGTGGATGCATCAAAATCTTGATAGACATTAAACAAATTCATGTTAGTGAAACTAGTACACATATTGCATCAATCTTTAGTTGAAATCGCAGGTACTTGCATGTTTCAGGTGCAAGAGATTCGACCTGATGAACTGGTGGTAACGTTCCTTCGAAGGAAACCGAAGGGGAACTACTATTGCTTTCCAGGGATCGATGATATTTCCTTAGTCCCTACATCTGATGCAACCATGATTCGTGACCCCACCTTCAATGCCAGGGGGCATTATTTCTTTTAAAATAAATTAATTAACTGCAAGTGGCAACTGTTCTACATGTATATGTAACCAATGCCTTTGGTTTATTGTCTTAACAATTGAATGAACCACTTTTGAATATTTGCATTCTTCATGTCAAACCTTATAATACATGTCTGGTTGTTCGTTTCCGAGTTACGTCGGTGATGAACTTTTCATTAAAGTAACACATGTGGCTGTAGCTCAATAATTAATTCATTTTGGTCACTTGTACAAATAATCTCATAAACGTCCTTTAAAGTTGATAGAAGGAGGATTGGCTACAGTATTCGAACACAGAAAAAAATTGTTGGTACGATATTTTCGAGAAAAAGAATTCGTAGGCCTAAACATTATTCAACAAGGCCTTTGGCGTAATCGTCACCGGAAGTCAAGGGAACTCCCTACTTCCGCCACTACTGCCGCTATCAATTGACAAGTACAACATCACTATGTCGTCGCCATCGGTAAGTTTCAAAGGCCGTGCAATAACTTTTCGCCCCTAACTTAAGTCTATTTAGATTTGGGATCCAAAAGTGTTCTACATTATCAAGAAGAAGAAGAACTGGAAGCAATCTGTCGACATGAGAGTGACAGAGTGAGAGTCATTCATGTCACTACCGCAAAAACCGCCCCACTCGCATTTTCTGAGTTTGACGGTAAGAGTAAGCATACTCGTAGATCTTGATAATTATAAAGGGTAACAGCCTTCATGAACTTTGGAGCATAGGCTGTATGCCTCTTAGCTTCTTTTTGCTTTCGATGGGTTGCTTCTAGATCTGTCGTAATCCCTGTAGCACTACATCAATCATTCAATGTACTTGTGGACTTTTGCTCAGAACATGTAAACAGCATAAAGTACTCGGTTGGTTTTTAATTTTCTATTATTCCTTGGTCATCACTTGTTTGATGGATGATGCCCTCCTTCCCTCTTTGCTCCCTCTAGAATCATGTGCAAAGAATGTGACAGAAGAAGACTTTGACTGTCTAGCAGTCCTAACCTAAGTATTTCTCTCATAACCCCACCCATACCCCCAGGTGTGTTCTCATATACATTAGTTTGATGAGAAAATTTGCTAGTAAAAACTGGTTTGGCACTCACAGATGACAAAAAGAGTGGAGAGCTTACCAGATGTATTTCTACATGCTGAAGATACAACTAATTTATTATTGTTGATTTCAGACAAGCCGGAGTGATCATGAAACAGACTCACCTGCACCCCACAGAGGGAGAGGAAGGAGGAGAGGAAGGGGAGGGGGAAGAGGAGGTGGTCAGCCTCAAGAACAAGATCAGGTGTGTTTTCATGTCCATTACTTTGAGAACATTTGCTATTTTGGCTCTAATAGATGAGACTGAAGAGCTTACAATTAATTATATGAAAATTAGTTCTACATGCTGAAGATACAACTATTTTATTATTGTTGATTTCAGACAAGCCGGAGTGATCATGAAACAGACTCACCTGCACCCCACAGAGGGAAAGGAAGGAGGAGAGGAAGGGGAGGGGGAAGAGGAGGTGGTCAGCCTCAAGAACAAGATCAGGTGTGTTTTCATGTCCATTAGTTTGAGAACATTTGCTATTTTGGCTCTAATAGATGAGACTGAAGAGCTTACAATTAATTATATGAAAATTAGTTCTACATGCTGAAGATACAACTATTTTATTATTGTTGATTTCAGACAAGCCGGAGTGATCATGAAACAGACTCGCCTGCACCCCACAGAGGGAGAGGGAGGAGGAGAGGAAAGGGAGGGGGAAGAGGAGGTGGTCAGCCTCAAGAACAAGATCAGGTGTGTTTTCATGTGTACATTACAGTGAAATCTGTGGTATCCATACTGGTCTTATCCAAATACCCTGTGATATACAACTGGGGAATTACCCAAATACGTATTACTTAGTCTGAATCTGACCTGTGGTATCCAACTACCTGTGGTATCCAACTCTTTTTGTCTGGGCCCCTTCGTTGTTGGATACCACAGGTTTCGCTATAGTTTGAGGAGAAAATGTGCTAGTTTGGCACACATAGATGAGAGAATTGGAGAAGTTACCATTAGATGTAAATTAGTTCTTCATGTTGAAGACACAAATGTTTTATTAATGCTGTTTTCAGACATGTTCCACAAGTAACGAAAGAGGAGGAGACAGGGGGAGAGGAAGGAGGAGAGGAGGACGAGGGGCGACAGCACAGCAGCGGGGCTCTTCAAGTGGCAGGGGGAGAGGTGGTCGAGGGAGGTGGGATGTGGCCGGCATCCCCACTGCGCAGCAGCACAGGAATAACTTGCAGGTGTGTTTTTAATTAATTTGACATTATTATGAGGAGATATGAATAGCAAAGTCTTTCGCATGTATACACAGATAATGATAACAGCACACATGTTTCATTTTAAAACATGTTTGTTGTCTTTACATTATTACAGACTCAGATCCAACAGCTGGATATTGCACAACTGCGACAACTGGCCCTCGACCTGGCTGTTGCACAACCAGGTCTTGTTTTTGACATGCTTGGTAAGTAACTTCTGCTTTATGGTGTTCTGATATAAGTTTGCTCTTGTCATTATTGTGGTATTTTGTGTGAGCTCTCTATGTAGTATTTTGTTTCTGCATTCTGCTGAAAGTATTTTTTCAATGGTTTTGTTGTTGTTGTATACAAAAAACAAAACAAAAAAAATATATTTACATCCATGGTGCATTATTGATTTTTTTTACTTTGACATTGGTAATCATAAAATATGTATCATAAATTAAGAAATAAAAATGCTTTCTGTTGAAAACAGCCGATCAGTCGTCTGTGCCAACACCTGCACCATCACCAGACCATGCAGCCTGGCCGGACTGGTGTGTGTGCCGACATTGTCGGCACATGCCCACACCTGCAGAACGGATCTGCTGCCAGCGCCGCACTCAGTGCATATCAAGAATGCCTGTACGTATGCCCATTTTTTATATAAAAAAGTATTTATTAAAAAAATATTTACATGAAAAAAAAGATAAACACAGTCATGGTCAGATTGTGTACTTGTGCAGGGTAATATAGTTGTATGTAATGATATACAGTGGAACCTGCTAGTACTCATACTATAGTGGACTCTATTATTGTGATTTTCCACTTATAATGAAGAGGGTTTTTTTCCCCCTTGGGTTCTCTCTGTTAGACAAAAATCTAAACTGTAATAGCAAATTTCTTTTAGTGAACGACTTTCCTCTTCCCTTGAAGTTCACATTGGTATGTAGTCCTTGGAGTCCAATTATTATTATTTATTTATTTTTGTATTTCTTATTTTTGTATTTGAAAAAAAATGAAATTTGGATATTTACAACGCGCTTTATCTTTGCTGTGTAGGAAACTAAAAGCGCGGCAAAGGTCGCACTTTACCAGGCGCCCCACTCAAGGCCCAACAGGGATTCGAACCCGGGTCAATGTGATGTGTTGTTACTTTGATGATTACAATTATTATTTCTTTTTTCTTTTGCAGGAGATGAACATCATTTTACATCCGTTCGTGCTACACCTGAGCAGGAGGCAGCGGGTGGACATTTTGGTGTTTGCGGAAGAGGGAGGCGAAGCCGCCTCCAATCGCCATGCTGCCTATCGCCAGTTTGTTTTCTGGCAGCATGGTCGTTTGGGGGCTGGTAACAGGAGGGCTATCCCTTCATGTTGTGTGTGGGCCATTCGGGATACTTACCCCAGTCCCAACAATGTTTATACAGGATACATTCCAGCGCGCTTGCAGTAGATGGGGTAATTGCTCTTGAATACCGACACACAACATGGAGGGATATTTTTCGTCTGTCTCTTCCTCAAGCACCAAAATGTCCTGAGGACTTGGACATGTTTGACTTTTAGTTTTCAAATTTTTAATTGCCTCTCTGTATGGTTGTAACAGCTGTTTGATTGTTTCCATGGGTTTTTGCACACATTACTTTTTGAGTGCAAGAAAAATATTACAGAAACATTTTGTCTTGAAAATGAGAATGTTATTTTGGTTGACTAGAAAATTATGTTAAAATGGTTTCTTCAGCTGAGCTGTTTGTTTTGTACAAGTTTGTGTTCATTTACTTTGTATGTACTAGTATGACTCCACAAGTTAATTTTAATAAATGTATATTTGACCAACAACAAAACAAGTTCATGTGCCAGCAGTGACACAATGTCATATCATGTAAATTATGCTGTCAGATTTTGAAATTGTGTAATTCTGAATACAGAATCTGAATCACTTCCACTTTTTGTAATGGGTTCAGAAAAAGAAACATGATGTTATTGTTTTTAAATTTATATCACACAACAAACACACAATAGTCTTTAGTCATTTTCAAAGTGGTGTACATCCCTTTATCTGCAGACAACAAACAGTTTCTGTCTTTGTTTTTTGTTTTTTTCTTTTCTTTCAGCAGACATACTGTTGCACAATTACCACACCACAACGCACTCATAAAAACAAATGAACAGACAGACAAATATCAAGTATCGTTACCACCATTATTCTCATATTGTTTCCAGGTAAACATGTACAAAAGCCAACTAAACAGATATGCTAAGTCACGCTTGCAGCCACACATAATAAGAATATACTAACACATGTTGTACAAACCCTCAGTCTCTCTCGCACACACATTAGTATCATGAATAAACAATTATTGTACACAAGCAATATTTTCAACTAAACAAGAAAAGAAAAAAAAAACATGATCACCATGTCACAACCACTCCCTCAGTCCCTGCATTGAGAGGTGGGTTGTCGCTGACATTCCTTTAATTATAATGGGAGGTACATTTTCAGCCGAACATTCCAACATGCTCAATTATAATATGTGTTGCAATGTGAGTTTCTTGTGCCTGCAGCCATTCTATGCCGCCTGAATCTAGCCTGTGAAGCAAAATGTAGTCTAAGGCAATTGATATCAATTTGAAGTGAAAATCATACAACACAGTCTCAACTAAAATGATACAGCTTTGGAAACTATTGATAAATGCTTTTCTTGCAAATTTAGTCTGCCAATGTATAATCACAAAGTTATTACTATTTTTCAAAGTTATTATTAAAATCATTATTCGCCAATGTATACAAGAGCCTCCCATCTATATTGGTGAAATAGCGCAATTTAGGGTCCATGATAAGGCAGCAGATTAAATTAAAAAACTAAACACAGCCATGCCATAGAACTATGCGGGTCTATGCATTTTTACTGGTTACCCACACATACAAACATTGCTGTCTTGAAAAGGGCCTTTCAAAAGTCCACTGGTGTCATATTGTTGTACCTCTCCACATGTCAAAAACAACTGTAACAGAACCGCAGACAAAAAGGGAGGTAATAATTATCCCACTTGACACTCTTTCCTTATGTTCTGCCTCCTTTTGGGCTACTACCAGCTCAACTGCTACCGTCATTCAGGTAAAACGAGATTTTTTCTGTGCAACAAGTTCACTAGTTGGAGGTGGGGAGGTTGCTGCCAGGTGTGTTGACAGTCTCCTTGGGTCCTCTTGTGCCAGAGGTTTTTTCCTGTGCAGTGGCAACGGGTCTTGTAGTCTCATCTCCATGATTCGCAGCTTCAGGGCTGGAATGTGGTGGTAGGTCTTTGGGACCTTCACAGGGAATACCGACCAGCGGCCGGTTTTCTTATTGAAGCATCTGTGATACCTATCAACATAGAACAAGAACAATTATGACTAAAATGCTTGACACTAACCCTTGTAATGGCCTTGAATGTCATAATATAACTAAACATGCCAAGGACATGATCATACATCTAGAACTTGAAGCCTGAATTTACATGTTTGGCCTGTGAAAAAAACAAACAACAAAAACATTGCATTGAGTGTGTTTCAATACATGTACTTACTTCTTTCTGCCATCCTTTGAAGTCGCCAAGGGTCGACCAGCATGAGTGTTGTGGTCCATGGCTGCCAACAGAATCCTGGCTTCATAAACCGGAGGTGTGTACGCAAACCTTTTGCCCGCATACATCAACAAATGTTGGTGAAACACCTCCAGGGGGCATGTGCTCCTGTATGTAAAAAGAAAGTATTATATATAATGGTAGAAGTGAACACGCTTATCATTAAATATTTTACAGTGATGTTCTGCTGATACTGTAGCGATAGGTTTTCTTGTTTATTTACCTCACTGTATGATATAAATCAACCCTGTTACAGCGAAATTCTTATATTCACTATAACAGAGTTCCACTGTATAATGTTGGCCAGCACACATCAGTATGAGCACTACAACTCCTGATTTTTACATCGAGTATTAGTAATTACAAAACCACACAAACAAGTTCATACTTGTTGCACCCACATAATCTCCTTTCATGCACACTGTAAACAGTTCCCTGATTTCTCCCTCAATAGTGAGTAATAATAATCTTCTAACCTGTTTGTGATGACCAACTCTGCTTTCTGGATCAGAGTCTGGTCTAAGACCACAGAGGCGAGCTGTTTCACTAGGGCACGGTCTTCCTGAGGATCAAGCCAGGCCCTCCCATCCTCCCTTTCCCCGCCCAGGTCTTCATGGTCGCAGCACCAGGCACCAGCATCCCAAGAATGTATGTTGCAAACATGTTGCAAAACTCCTCGCCACATACCCTGGAATGGAACAGACACATTCAGAAAACTATACATGCCTGATTTTTTTCAAACTATTGAAATTAGTGCATAATTGTGATTGACGTGCTATTATTATTTGTAAATGAAACCGTACAAATAACCAAACAAGACAATGACCAAACAGGTTACCATGAACTTTGTCTTGGTGTCAGCCTTCTGGCAGCAGAACCAAAAGTGGTTCACTATCGAAGGGATCCACTTTTGCAGCTTGCGACCTTTACTGCCTGCAGCAATCTAAGAAGAAAATGCAAATGTAAAATGTAAAGATACACACACAAACAAACCAAAGAAAACATGAGAAAACCAATAAAGCATTCACAATATTTCAAAATTGTATCAAACTATAACACAATTACAACATACGTACCTTGGCTAGCTTCTTGCCAATATTTTTGGCAACATGCCACACATCAAGGGAATGTTTTTTTCCGATCGCCTCTTTTTGACAAAACAAAGAACAAAATATATTCATTTGCAATATCAAATATTTGGTGCATACATTTTTAAAATGTTTGCTAAAATGACCAGCCCAAATTAAATGAAAAGGGCTTAGCAATGCACACATAATACAATGAACAACAGCTGCTAAAGAGACAATAATGGTGACACACTCTAAACTGTATCCCCAAAGTGGGCAAGAGGTATATTATCTTGAAATTAAGCATTCTAACTCACTGCACTGTCCATCCAGATGGGACTGATGTATGTATAGATAATAAATGTTGCATAATAAATTACCGCTAACATATAATTGACTGTTAATCACACACACACACACAAAGGGGGGAAAAGAGGAAACAGAACATACTCATATCTGCAGCTATTCCCACATGGGCATCAGTGACGACCTCATCAACAGTGGTGTCCACCCGTTCACCTTCAAGCACTACCTCATCCAGTGCCCTCTTAAATCCAACCCTTTCCATGTTCGTGGATTTTCGCTGTGTTTCCCGTTTGTCCACACACTGGACAGAGAGAATCTTTGTGGTCTCAGCCTCCATAAGAGTGTAGCTGCAGTACTGTGCGCAATGACCTATTTGAAAATTCAATGCACCATTAAAAAGTAACCATTTATGATGAAACCTGCAAACAATATTCTCTGACCGGACATCAAAATTGCAAGGCTTTTCTAAGCTCAGTTGTTTGTTAACATGGTTACGAGAACACAGGCAAGCCAATTACTCAAGCGCCTAGACTATATCATTCTACATGATGGTAAATAGCACATTCTAATATTCCAATGACTATGTAAAATTGGGGACATGGTATATATTGGGTCATTGAATAATGCAGGTCTGCAATAATCGTACTGACCTGGTGAATCATTGCGTCCATCTCCTGCACACACACACACACAAAAATGGAATGACATAACAAAATAAATGTTCAATAAAAAGTGCTCTGCCGTCACTTGACAACAGGAAGTCAATTTCAGTGGGTTACATGAAAATGTAACTTTTTCTTTCAGTCTATTTCTCAAAAGCAAGCACGCCTTGATACAATGTCCAAAATTGAATATTATGTCCTGCATCACATCATGTTTTGCTTTTGAGAAATAAAATAGAAAATATAAAGTTGATTTTAGACATTCATTTCAATATTATTGTGGGGTTGGGGGGGTGGGGGGTGGGGTTGGGTTAAGTCTACAGCATTGGATACATTATATTTCTGAAATGGCACAACAGTGACAAAGGGGTCAAACATAAATCACAAAAGAACAACAAACACTCACCCAGAACAACCAAATTTTGCTCTGCCAATGAGTCGAAGATGGCTCGTTGGTGGTCCTTCCATGTGTCCTTCACAGCCTTTATGATAAATGGAAAACAAAGTTATATATCTATATTCTTGTGAGTTGGGACAGTCACTGAGGGACACACAAAGCAAGAATTTTGCCTCACAGACTAGACTATGTCAACTGTTCTAGACAACAACAAAAAATGCCATACTTGTTACAAAACATCTGAATACATAACGAGAATGGGTTGCTTTTAGTTTCTAAACATCATTTGTAACTAGGGTGGCCGGTTGGTTCTGTGGTGAACACGATTCCCCAGGGATACAGCAACCCGGGTTCAAATCCCCGTTGGGCCGTGAGTAGGGCGCCTGTATAGTGCAACCTTTGCCGCGCTTTGAGTTTGCTAGAGATAAAGATAGAGATCAATAATAATAATAATAATAATAATGGACATTTATATAGCGCGTTTCTAGACAATCTACTCATAGCGCTTTACAATATTTAAACAGGTAAAAACAAACATGCATAGATATTAACACAAACTGGCAGGCAAACATAAACAACACAACTATCAATATCCAAATTCCATTTTCTTTCCATTTTATACACACACATTATAAATTATTTTTTAACTGTTTTTTAATTACCTGCACCACATAATGTTTCTGGACAGCCTGGTGGAAGGTAGCACCAGGAAAGGGCAGGTTCAGCACCTTCGCCCACAACGCCAGCTTGGCATAATTATTTCCACTTAGGAGGATACATGTGCTGACTAGAAAATCACCACAGTGAATTTTGTTGGGCAGGGTGGGCTGGGCACACCATGTGTGGCTCACATGGCCTTTCACACATTCCTGAAATTCACAGATCAGATTTGAAAAAAACAAAAATGCAAATGACTTTATAAAAATTCAATGTGTCACTGTCAGTAGGATTACTAGGAACATATACATGTACAAACATAATGAGTTGATGAAGCCTAAGTGCATTCTGAAATCTGAACCATCATGCCACATTTAGTGCTGTTAGACTTAGTAGTGTCCAAGATAAATTCAACATTTTAGTTTTTAACGAATGAACGGCCAGACGGACAGATGAACCAGGTGAGTACATAGACTGACTTTTGCTTCGCATGTGAGTAAAAAATAAAATGTTCTCACCCATCTGAGGTACAGTGCTGAGCCTGTGAAGCCCTCCTTCACGGCAGGAACATGCTCACACCCAGCAGTGGAGCATTTCCTGATGCTCACAGCAGCCAGTGCCTTTAGTTGGTGGACAAATGCTAGGCACAGTGTGCTGTTGCAAATGTCCTGGCACTGGTCTGCTGTGGCTATCCTGGTGATGCCTGGTCCTAACTCCACCTCCTCCGCAGTGTCAGCATCACCTGTCTCTTCGTCCTCCTGCTGGCCGTACGCCACCTCCTCAAAGGCCACCTCGTCTGCCTCCTTGGCATACTTTTCATCCCTGACACATAGGAATAAATAAAAAATAATAATAACATTCAGTGTGCAATACAGTCTGATGTAGATTAGACTTCCCTAGAAGAATGAAACCATTTTAATCATTTTACAACATAAATGTATAAATTCATGTATACATTACATACAAATGAAATAGATTAGAATTTGTTTTATTCTTACAAAAGCAACACATTAATAAGAAATGCAAAACATACACATCCATGGTGAGAAAAAAACTGGCGTCTTGAGATTCCAGCTCGATATCATCGACATCAAAGTCGCTGTCATCACCATCTAAATCACCATCACAGGTTAAATCACTGAATTCAACAGTGATGCTGCACAAGAGAGACATTGAAAACAAAGTTAGCATCACTCAAAATAATAATGTAAGTTGTCAACTGACAAACAAGAAAAAATGTGCCTGCAGTGCCAATCTATAATACTACTACATGTATCTCCGAAAACATAAAAAATCATCAAATGACCTTTATTATCAGAATATTCTCATTGTTTGTGTGTGTGTCTTGTTTTTCATCATTATTATTTTCACATGGTTCTTTACAAATTAGCTTTTTTAATAATACTACACTTACTTGAGAGGGTTGACAAAGGAGCGGTCAATGTTCTGCCTGTAAACATAAAAATGGTAATTATAATGTATTAAAACATGCAAACAAGAACTAGATGTACTGGGTAAATCAAAACACCCCTCAACAGTATCCAGTTTCTGTTGACATTACATTTCATTATCTTGAAAAAACAAGAAGTAATAATTGGTATAACTAAACCAGCAACCAACTCAACAATCAACAATAGTAGACACTAATGACTGCCGTCATTGTAAACTGAGGTAACCGGCTGGTGTTGATCTCTGGCCGACAGTTTGCCAACTCAACTCAAATGCAGATAACAAACAATGACAAGCTTACCGTTTTGACCTCATCCCTTTCCCTTCTTTGGCAGGCTGATCAGTCCTATAATTGAAAAAAAAAGTTATTTATAAATATGATTTGACTATTTAACACACCTTGAATCAATCGATAATGTGAACCCACTGGCACTTGTGGAGACGATTTAAAGTTTAGCATTTAGAACTTTGTAAATAGATAGCGGTTTTTGATTTAAACAAGACAGTTATTTGTGCAAGGGAGACAATATACAACCGGTGTAACCAGCCAACCAAAATCAACACTGCACCATGTTCAGTAAATGCACTCACTTTTCAATCTCAAGTTCTGGCTCCTCCTCGAATGGCTCCACACCTGATAAAGGTGTACTGAAAAATGTCAAACAATCAACTCTGACCATCACCTGATTAAAATGTGTTTAAATGCATGAAACTAGCAAACTGACAAACTGAACAAAATCTGAAACCAATCTTCCCAACATTTCTTTTTTAAGTTTTTGTGAACCCCATTTACTGTCAATAAACGGTCTATGAGTATGAGTATCAATTTACAAAGTACATATATATATTTACCACGGCTTGGACGAACTAGGGACAGAGGAGAGGTCGGGGGTGGTGCTGACTTTCGCTTGCTGCAGGAGCTGCCCTGGGGTGGAAGTTTTCTGCGGAGGCTGTTTAGCAAAGTCTGGTCTCTGCACAGCTCTGTTGAATAAGAACAAAAACAAAATCCATGCACTTTGAAATAAATTCGGTTCCTACATTCACTACACCCAGCTGAGCAAATTGGTAAATGTATCAGAGCTCTGTGTAAAGCTGACTTTCACAATGTATCAATTGACACTGACCTGCTTTCAATATCCCAAGTAGAACATCCTGGTTGAGGGTCAGTCAATGCGGCCTCTTGAATCTGTTGATAGCTAAAAGTAAAACATAAAAATAAGTCAGAAGTCAATACAGCGCTAATTGACTGAAAAAAAAAATGAAACGAATGTTCATCTATAATTATCAGTTTACAAAATACATTTACCACGGCTTGGACGAACTAGGGACAGAGGAGAGGTCGGGGGTGGTGCTGACTTTTGCTTGCTGCAGGAGCTGCCCTGGGGTGGAAGTTTTCTGCGGAGGCTGTTTAGCAAAGTCTGGTCTCTGCACAGCTCTGTTGAATAAGAACAAAAACAAAATCCATGCACTTTGAAATAAATTCGGTTCCTACATTCACTACACCCAGCTGAGCAAATTGGTAAATGTACATCAGAGCTCTGTGTGAAGCTGACTTTCACAATGTATCAATTGACACTGACCTGCTTTCAATATCCCAAGTAGAACATCCTGGTTGAGGGTCAGTCAATGCGGCCTCTTGAGTTCGTTCGTACCTAAAACAGAAAAAGAAGTACAGTAGTCAAGAAAGCACTGATTGACTGGAAACAACACTTTGGTTTTGAAACGAATGTTCGTCACACTGTCACTGTAAATTATTATTTGAAAACATGGTACTCAAAGAGAAAACAAAACAAGCAAATGACAAGAACAAAGGAGGAATTTGAATTGAATTTAAACGATACTTACGCGTCCATGAGGATTCTAGAAAGTTCCGTGTCTGCTTTTGATCTGTTGTGAGGTTTCAACAAATGAGGTGTCTTGGCAAACACCTGTCCTCGGAGGGCCCCCCATCGTTCGAATTGGCTGGTCAAACAAACTTTCAATTTCTCCCTCAGCTTTTTCTTTTTTTTCTTGGCCGAAGCCGTGCTTGCAACTCTGGCAACAGGCACAGCAGGTGGAGTAGGAGGCAAACATACTTTTGGAGGCATAGATCGAAGACGATCTTTCACATCTTGAGAAGCCATCTTTGTTTGTAGGGGAAATCCGTTTCCGGTAAATGTTCTAAACATAGAATCGCCTCGCTATACACTGTCACGTGACTGTTCTAAAAATATCACGGCGAAGGGTATGGGTTTATTTCGAAACTATCTTCAATTATTGATTTCTGACAAACTACAAAGATTTGAATAGCCCCAGTTGGTAGAACACCTAATTTTTATACGCTGCAACAGCTGAAAAAGCCTTAAACCTATGGGTTGAGCTCAATGGGAGTCTTTAATGTTTCTCTTTTTTGGGGCAAAGTTTGCTTGATTTTGTCCAGCTTTTTTTCTTTCTGTTCCTGTTTTAGTGTTTGCATTTTACCTAAGAAGAATCTGGTTGCAAAATCAGCTTCATTTAGTAAAGTTTGTGGGAACAAGCATAACCGTTTCTTTGTTACAAAAGTGATGTTTCCATGTTACATCGGTGACCATTTTTGCATTCTTTTGGGATAACTTTCTAACATTTTGTCTTAGAGCAACAAATCTTTGTATATATGCTATTGTGAAGGTTAAATGTCAATAAGACTGAATGAATGCCATGTATCAACATGTTCTGATCAGGATATCATTAATTAATTTTCATTTTTGTATTGAAATTTTGACGAATGCATGGAACTTTGAAAAAAACATTATTTTGTTGTTTGCATGTAGTCATTTCATATTGAACTCTATAATGGCTTGTGATTCAACAATAATAACTGAATAAAAGTCGTTTTCAGCCTTATAAATGCAGTTTTTTTGTCTTTTATTGTTTCCATGTTACACGGGTGATTTTGCACACATGGTCCAAATAATGCTCAATATATGGCAAACTAAAGGCAATGTTATATTTTTTCTTGTTTAAACTGAAAAGGTACACCCTGAGAAGTGTGTAAATAGTATTATCAACGTTTTCTGGGAAGATTTTACTTTTGGTGATAATGTCACAAACAGAGGACGAGATTCTGAGACGCACCCATATGTCAGAGTTCGGTGGGTTATAGAAACACGAAAATACCCAGCCTGCTTCTTCCGAAAGCGGCGTATGGCTGCCTAAATGGCGGCGTAAACGGTCATACACGTAAAAATCCACTCGTGCAAAAAACATGAGTTTACGTGGGAGTTTCAGCCCACGAACGCAGAAGAAGAAGAAGAAGAAGAATTAATCAAATAAATTAAAATAAATTTTTCCCCATTAAAACTAAATTAATTTTCTTTTCGTACATTATTTATTATATCATTATCCAATTTAAAGTAACAATATTCATTAAATAAGGCCAGAGGTGACACAAAATTTTGGTCAAAATACAACATGTCTTTTGGGTCGTCAGCATAGTAACGTACTTAGAACACCATAGAATCATTGTGTGATAATTATTGATTTCGACATTCTCATTGTTTCCTTGCAATACAGTGATAATGTTCAAAATTATTTACATCATTTGACACCATTGTGAAAACTTTTGACACTGTTTTCTCAGAATCGTTTCGAAGCATCAATGCAGTCACATTAGTTCTCCGGAATTAAATGTTCAATCATTAAACTTTGTCCCAGGGAACAACATATTTTCACATCAATGAATGAATCGTCCTGTTACCGTATAGCGTGTGGTGATCTGTATGGACTAAAAGGAATCATTTTAAAAAATACTATCTTTATTACTGAATGTTTTACCTCCAAAAGTTGCAAAAACGTCCTATATGACACACACACACACACACACACACACACACACACACGCACACACACACACACACACACACACACACACACACACACACACACACACACACACACACACACACACACACACACACTTTCCAACAAAGATCATGAAAACAATACTGAACAGTCGTGTAAAGAAACAAATCAGAAATTTCGTGCCACCTGTGCCCTTAAATTTACGTTTGATTCAATTTGATTTTTTCTTTAACTTATTAAATATTGTATCAATACCAGGGCTCCCCATAGCGCGCGTCCCTGCGTCCTATACGCACTAGAAGCCGAAAACACGTACTAGAAATATATGGAAGGGGTCCCTGGACGCACTAGATTTTAAAAGAGCGGGTCCGAGGACGCACTAAATTTTCTTTATCGTGCGTCTTTCTTTCTTTATTTGGTGTTTAACGTCGTTTTCAACCATTCAAGGTTATATCGCGACGGTTTATCGTGCGTACCGTAGATACCATTTTCAGACTGCAATCGACACTTCGCAGTACACTATACGTGACCACAATGTTTTATAAGTACACTGTGACTTTTCGACCCTTGGGACCCTCTAAAATACTGCAGTGGGGGTCCATGGACCCTCTAGAGTTTAAAAGTGGGGGTCCCGGGACGCACTAGGAGGGGCGTCCGTGGGGAGCCCTGAATACGTACCTTTTGCAACATGTAAATGGAGGAAATATACGCCATCGTAGCCAGAATAAGCTCGGCCACCAAAAAGGTCAGGATTGCCACCAGTGTCCTGGAAGAAAACAAGTCAGTAATTGATTCCAGCGTCAATCACCTATGCCAGAGGTATCAACCATAATTGTAACACAACCCTCTCTAGCTGAGTGGATACAGAGGGGCGAAAAGAGGGTAGTCGGCTTTTTGCCTTCCTGAAACAAGTGTCAGCCCCCGAACAACAACCCCCCCCCCCCCCCACCAAGCCTCCGACGGCTGTATCACCCCTCGTACTCCCAAGACAATTACCCCCACCCCTCGCTGACAACTGAACTCCCCCCCTCCCATCCCCCGCCATGTTTGTGACCATTCTCACGAGTTTTCACTCACAACAACAAAAAGTCTTCTAACATTTAAAAGGAAAGGTACACGCTAAAACCTGTCTAAACTAGTAAATAAGATGGCAGCTCTGTGCATTTTCAGACTGGAAGAAAAGCCACGCGAAGGTTACGTTTGACGTCATGTATTATCATTTAGCGAAGTCTTTTGACTGAAAACTCAGTGACAGTGCCAAAGCTTCTTGCGGTATACTTTGTTGTAGCAACTCAACTCAACTCAACTCAACTCAAATTTTATTGGCTTCAATTTTCAAAGAAGAATTTGTCTTGCGCTTGGGAGAAAGTAAGAGTATAACATATAAAAACAGCATTCATATCACATTTCATGTATCACACACAGTAATCACTAGTATAAGCCTACAATTATCACATTTGTACCTGTATCATACATGCAAATAAATAGTATCACATTTCCACGTATCACACACAATATATACCAGGGCCGGACTAGGCGAAGAGGAGGGGGGGGTTGCCAGTGGTGGCCCAGGGGGGATGTCCCCCCTGGCGGCAGGGGCGAATCAGTTCATTTTATGACTGGTTTTTTTCAAAAGTATATTGTGAAGATATGGGTGTGAAGGCGCGAAGCGCCGAGCCGACGGCGCGAAGCGCCTAGCTTGCTACGAGGGTCCGGGGGCATGCTTCCCCGGAAAATTTTGAAAAAAAGGATGCAAAATGGTGCAATCTGGTGCATTCTGATGATGATCATTACCAGTTTCAGGCAGCAGATTTTGTCACTGATTAATACCCCAAAAATTGAAACTCAATGTAAAATAAAGAAATGGATACCTCATTCAATATTTTTATTTTTTGGCTGGGGGGGGGGTCCGAAAACCCTAGAACCCACCCCCCCCCCTCGTTGTGGGGGTCAGGGGGCGAAGCCCCCTGAAGCTAATGGGTAGGTCATATTCTGAGATAGGAAAATGGTCGCTCCTTGCATGAAACGGCATAAAATAAGCAATAATAAAAAAAAAATTAAATAAGTAAGGTACATGTTAAGGCTAGGGGGGGGGGGGGGGGGTTGCGCAACCCCCATAACCCCCCCGGTAGTCCGGCCCTGTATACATTACATAACATACAGCAAGCTTCCATCTCCCGCGCCCCCCCCCTCCCACACATACATATCCTCGCACGTGCGTCGACTCCATACAAATGACATCATCAGTCCATTAACTAAAATGCACAATGACTAGTAGTGGGTACATGATACTTAATACGTGCTCAACTAGACCTGCTAACTAAAATAATAACAGAAACAAAAACAAGGACTGGGCACAACATTTACACGTGTGTGACCTACTTACATCAGGTGCCTGTGATCTATAAATAACAATGATTGCGTTTAAAGTAAAACATGAATAATGCCGATGTTTACTAACAATGAATACATAACAACTAAGATAAGAATGTAAGTGCTTTCATAATATGATTATTTTATAAAACACAGTGGGGAAATTTGGAAAATAATTTTTATACGAAACTGCGCACATCGAGTCGAGCTCTGTAGCGTGTGTGTTCGGAGGCAGGCTACAACTGTATAGTATACTAGATGAATACCCGCTTCGTCGGGTAGCCGGCTTCGCCGGTAAGAAGTAGAGCCGAATACCAGGCTTCGCCGGGTGAGTGGCGCACCGTACGCTTCGCCGGGTGAGTGGCGCACAGTACGCGATTGACGCCACACGAAGGAAAACTTCTAAAAATAGTAACGGGAATATGGATTGAGCGTTGTGGACAGCGACCTTCTAAAAATAGTAAGGGGAATATGGATTGACGCCACACGAAGGAAGGGAGATAAACGCAAAACACTGGAGAAGATAAGGAAGAGTTACTGGGAATGGATGTAGTGGATCTACAGAAAAACCAAAATCGGTTCAGCGCTGCGCGCTGAGAGAGGGTGTTGAATATTCTCATCTACCAGGTTGTGTCCGGGGTCTACCTGAATATGCCCACCAAATTTGAAGCAGATCCATCGAGAACTTTGGCCGTGCATCGCGAACACACACACACACACACACACACACACACACACACACACACACACACACACACACACACACACACACAGAGACACAAGTCGTATAATTATATATATAGATTCATAAGTATACTTCACGTAGTCGCCTTCGCCCAGTTAATGACAGGCTTTAGAATAGGTCACCTTGATATTCTTAAATACAAGTTTTAGTTTGTCTTTGTTATTTTCAGAAGGGTTAAAAAAGGGTCCCTGCCTAACCGCTATATTATTAAGCAGATCACCTAGAATCAGTCCTTATTGGTCAACATGTCATTTAGTACACTGTAATAATAATAAACAAGAAATTCCTCCGATAGGAACTACACCCCCGTCAAAGGGAAATAACCTTCTCAGTTGGTGGCAGTGAGAATGGTTATTTCCCTTTGACCAACGGGGGTGTCCGTCTATACCAGGCCTTGTATAATTTTAATCCACCAATAACTCCCTAACCGTGTGTTTGACTGGTCCCAATTTTTGTAAGGACCGTCTCAGGAATGTATAGAACCTGTTCACCAAGTTTGGTGACGATCGGTCCGTTCATTCTTGAGATCTACTTGCGAACACAAACACATCGAGTGAAACCTATACACACCCCTATACCGGGGGTGTAAAGACGATAATTATGCTTCCCTCTCACCGGCCGAGGTTGATAAAGATGAAACAGAAGACGATATAATTATGCTCCCCTCGGACGGACAAAAGAAACTGGTCTGACAAAAAGTCACCAAATATCCTATAATGTATCGATTGAACATTGGATTTACCTACCGGCACGGTTGGCCTAGTGGTAAGGCGTCCGCCCCGTGATCGGGAGGTCGTGGGTTCGAACCCCGGCCGGGTCATACCTAAGACTTTAAAATTGGCAATCTAGTGGCTGCTCCGCCTGGCGTCTGGCATTATGGGGTTAGTGCTGGGACTGGTTGGTCCTGTGTCAGAATAATGTGACTGGGTGAGACATGAAGCCTGTGCTGCGACTTCTGTCTTGTGTATGGCGCACGTTAAATGTTAAAGCAGCACCGCCCTGATATGGCCCTTCGTGGTCGGCTGGGCGTTAAACAAACAAACAAATTGGATTTGCCTTTTTTGAGCCATGTAACGGAAGAGTTCGACAACAATTCATATTTAGGTGGCTAGAAGAGACTAAAACAATAATGCACGTTTGTTTGCTTTCAGTCATAAAACCTAAAAGGAAACCTAACAAAAATCGACCGATACAAAAATATTATTTGTAAGTTTGACCAAAATGTGACATTTTACCCAGATCATGACAATTAATAATGTTTGCCTCAACCGCAGGCGCGGTCTTGTAGTAACACTGGTTGTCTCAATCTGTTTAAAATGTCAACAAGAAATTCCTCCGATGGGAACTACACCCCCGTCAAAGGGAAATAACCTTCTCAGTTGGTGGCAGTGAGAATGGTTATTTCCCTTTGACCAACGGGGGTGTCCGTCTATACCAGGCCTTGTATACTTTTAATCCACCAATAACTCCCTAACCGTGTGTTTGACTGGTCCCAATTTTTGTAAGGACCGTCTCAGGAATGTATAGAACCTGTTCACCAAGTTTGGTGACGATCGGTCCGTTCATTCTTGAGATCTACTTGCGAACACAAACACATCGAGTGAAACCTATACACACCCCTATACCGGGGGTGTAAAAATAAAAATAACGTATCATTAAAGACGTGAAGCTGAGAAAAGCTTTCTGATTTGCTCACCTGGGCAGGACGGCGAACTTAGCGCAGACAACCAACAGGAGGACAACACACAATGCGCCCATACTGGCTCCGCTGAACCGCTCAGATCGTGCTCTGTAGCGTGCCTCCGCCTCTTTGTCGTGAAACCACGTGGTGTAGTAGTTCATCAGTTTCATCGCTTCCCTGCCAAAGATGGTTTTTGTTTGTTTGTTTGTTTGTTGTTTTATCTATTTTTTATTTAGTCAAGTTTTAACTAGGTGGTGTGTTTGTGTGTGTGTGTGTGTGTTTGTGGTGGTGGTGTGTGTGAGTGTGTGTTTGTGTGTGTGTGTGTGTGTGTGTGTGTGTGTGTGTGTGTGTGTGTGTGTGTGTGTGTGTTTAGTAGAGCGATTCCGAGAAAACTACTGGACAGATCATCATGAAACTTTGCATACAAATTCCTCGAGATGATATCCATGCCCATTTTCCCCCCAGTTTTTGACTCACGTAAGTGTAGCCTATGCGATGCTAACTTTTGTCTGTCTGTGCGTGCGTGCGTGCGTGCGTGCGTGCGTATGTATGTATGTCTGTGGTAGAAACTTTAACATTTGACTGAACACCGAAATACTAATTTTACCTGGTTATTATTCAAGCAACAGCTTCAAAGTATTGAAGCAATGATCAACATTTCGTCGGCACGTATGTAGTTAAAGTGTGTATCCAAAGAAAACGGGTGGTGGGGGGTTTTGGGGGAGTAAAAACAGCTGACTGGTTTGTGTCGTGTGTGGTATGTAGACCAGGTCAAGGGTCAAGGTTAGGTCAGATCGCGTGAAGGATTGTGGTATAGATACAGTTATCACCGAGCTGCAGTTCGCCGATTCGGAGAAGACGATTTCACATTGTTCGGTTTCGTAGCTCCAGAAAAATAGATACAGAAGATGCCAAAGGAGATTTCCTACAGGTTAATCTGCACAGCGCGTTTCCAGTGTCTGCGCGAGGAAGCGCGGTCGAAAGCGCAGTGTCGATCTGGCCATCTGGCAGTCGTGTCCCCGTAAGTAGGCTACAGACAGACAGATCTAGATCTAGTGTCTGTCTCGCACCGTGTCACCTATGCTTACTGTGTGTGTGTATGTGTGACGGAGTGATTGAGTTTGTGTTACTGTTTGTCGATTTCTTACGTGAGCCTTGAAGGCTTCGCCTCTTGATTTTTCTTCTTCAAAGAATGTCTTTAATGACGTCATATCCGGTCTTCGCCAAAAATAAAGTCGAGGCCGTACTGTGGCGACCTCCTTTTTCAATCAAACTGACTGACATTTTAGTCACACAATCAGCGAGGACTATTGGATTGCATTTCCAGGGGTGAGTTTTGGCGCTCGCCCGCTCGCCCCCGGCGACTTCAAATCGCGTCGGGCGGGTTCGAAATTCCTCTAAAATCGCCCGCCTGGCGAGTTCAAATTTCGCTGAAGCACAAAGTTGTTAGGCAACGTAGTCAATCGGAACGGCCCGCGAACAAATATCTCTGCGGGCGATCTCAAAATCTGTCACTTCTCTACTGCCCACTCATCCCCCCCCCCTTCCCCCACTTTCAGAAGGACTCAGGACTACCACCAATCAAGGCCAGACACATTGGCTAGACAGCTACCCCCCTCCGCCTCACTTGACCATGTCATCACCCCTCCAGTGCCACTAGCCACTGGCGATTGCATCAGCAGTCAAAATAGTTAAACCCTCCTTCGTCTCCCCTCTTTGCGCTATTCACTTCACCCCCTCTATCTTATCCTGCGCTGACCAATCCTTCAGAGACGTTTCCTCTCAGAGGGCTGTCACACATGCGACTGAGTCGCGCGATTTACCCTGTCACACAGCCGACTCAGTCGTAGAAAACAGCTACGACAAGTCTGCGACTCAGTCTCATGCGATTCCCTCGTAGCTTTGAGGTTTAGAACATGTTCTATTCCTGCGATCAAGTCGTCGGTCAATCGCAGGGGCAGAGCCAACAGAGCCAATCAGAACGCGTTGCTGCGGCCTTGACGCCGTGACGTAAAATAATGGCGTACTGTGGCGTACAGCGTCTCTTCGTCGATTCAAAACTTTTTGGAAGAACAGTTTTTTACTCAGATATAAAGGAGACGTTTTAGGCGTGTACAGCGGTCGGAAAACATTAATTGCAGCTGTCTGTGAACTTTATTTCTTGCAAAGGCGTAATGCTGACAGGAATTTTTCAGAAAGGTAGAGCGACGTTCGAACATTTAGCGTCTGCTCTCGCAAAGCGCGTTTGCCGTGTTCACTATGACACGTCACTTCCGCCCCGCTCGCGTGGAGTTATCGTTCGCCAGTCGTTCGTCTATCGTTCATCGTGGTCAATGGCCTACGATGTGATGTGCGATCGGCCAAAGACTGAATCGCAAGACTGAATCTCAACGACTGAGTCGCCTGTATGACCGAGGCTTCAGATAAAAACTCGGTCATTGACCCCGAGTAAGAAGGTCAGTGTCTCGACAGGCAGCTGGGTTCAGATTGCAAGTACCGGTCATTGACCCAGGTCTCAAGGCCAACCAGCTTTTACAATGCATCTGCCTTTGATCTGACCGCCCATCCAGAGCAAACATATTCCCCCTAGCCCTCTGTATTTTTCCTTTGATGTGCCTGCTATGTACCACTGATCCAGTTTCTGGGAAATGTATAATTATGTCATTGACTGCAGGGATACTCATTGAGACCATTTTCCAAAATATGTTAACACCAGCTTTGCTGACCAACTTAGTACAAGTAGTGACAGTACTACTGCTGTCAATTATTTCCCTTCAACTGAGGAAGTAAAAAAAACCAACCCGATCCACTATATGTGATAAAGAAGAAAAGACAGACCTTCAACAATAGGACAAGGGATGCAACTCTGCTGAATCAAAAGCATAAAGATCACCTGTGAACAATTCTAGGATCAGGAAATCTGAACATCTGTTTGTTTTCATTAGGAAATAGAAATGAAATATAATGCTTTTGATTATTTATGACTTAAGCTGTGGTAAATTTGGCTGGTATGCAACTTTTATACTTCTGCTTGATCTAACAGTAATATTAATAACACAGACATAAAGAAAAAGAAACAAAACAAGAAAGCAACTTAGAATTTTTTTTTTTGTAGTCAGCTTTTTATACTTGGTTTTACACAACAAAAAACATAATTTAAAATTTAAAAAAAAATGCTGATTTACTCTTTTGTAGTGTGTGTTTATGTGGTAAGTAGAGTTCCATAGTAAATTACTTTGTAAATTGTGTGGTAGGGGGTACATAAAGGGGGTAACTTTTAGTGAGGTTTAGTGTGTGATTGTGTGACAGGGTGTGAATGTGGTTTTGATTTCTTGTTTCTTTGTGGCGGCTTTTATTTTAAATTCTTTATAAAAACAAGAGGCGAAGCCTTCAAGGCTCACGTAAGAAATCGACAAACAGTAACACAAACTCAATCACTTCGTCACACATACACACACACACACACACAGTAAGCGGCATAGGTGACACTGTGCAAGAAAGCGAGACACTAGATCTAGATCTGAATGGCCGATTTCGAAGAAAAAACCAGTCTCGGCCCGCTCAAAATAACAATGACCGAGACTTTCAGTAATTCCTTCGCGTGACGTCTAACCCTCTTACGTCATAATGTGACGTCTTCAAATGTTGTGACGTCTTCAAATGTTAAAGTTTCTACCACAGACATACATACATACATACATACGCACGCACGCACAGACAGACAAAAGTTAGCATCGCATAGGCTACACTTACGTGAGCCAACAAGGTTAATTATCATTATATTAAAACATAGCACTTTAGTCATCAAGTTTTGTGTGTGTTTGTGGTAGTTATTAGTAGTGCAAATCCACATGTATGTATTATAAGTATGAATGTACGTCTTTTGTGTATGTGGTTAGCACGCGACGAGCCGCTGGGGCGGTTGTAAGAAATCCCGGCAGGTTGGGGGCCGGTTGGGATTTTGGGGGGCCGGTTCAAATTTTGACTTACCGGCCCCCCTGGCCGGTAGCAAAAAAAGTTAAGGTACACCCCTGCATTTCAGTCTGGAAGTTTAAACATTCCTTAATCAATCTTTTCATAAAATTCTAAAATTGAAATGTTGATAACCCATCCGAAAATGATAGCATTGTATTCTTTATCATTTCCTAAATGCCAATATATACAGATAATATTATGTCATGTTTACTTACCAAATGAGAGAGAGAGAGATAAAGAGAGAGAGAGAGAGAGAGAGAGAGAGAGAGAAAGAAAGAGAGAGAGAAGGGGGGGAGAGAGAGAGAGAGAGAGAGAGAGAGAGAGAGAGAGAGAGAGAGAGAGAGAGAGAGAGAGAGAGAGAGAAAGAAAGAGAGAGTCGGAATTGAGTCGGAAATTTCCGAGAGAAAGAGAGAGAGAGAGAGAGAGAGAGAGAGAGAGAGAGAGAGAGAGAGAGAGAAAGAGAGAGAGAGAGAGAGTGATAGAGAGAGAGAGAGATGAGTCATTCTCCAAAGCTGGTGAATTCTTAGGTCGCTCACTTAAAACGTAATTTTTACAGAAGCAAATGTGGTTAGACCTTTCCCCCTGTTTATGTGGATAAAGATATGTTTGAAGAAGCACCCACAGCAAAATGAATGAACATATTTGTATTTTGATATTTAATATAGTGTAATAATGTCAGTAAATCAACAAAAATGGCGTCAGAAAAATGGGAACAGGCTCGGTACATATACTGGAAGCTACGGTCCATTGACACGATACATTTATTACGCATGATTTGTTGAAAAGTCACTTTGTGAAACGATAAAGGTTCATTCCTGTGCAATTGTTGTTATTTTCTTTGTGTTTGAGACCCCCAAAAATGAAGTTGAAAACAGCCTTACGTACGCATCGAATGTTGTCACGCTCACTTAAATTTTTCAGACCTCGAATTTCTTTATAATCACTAATATTTTTTCGATCAAGTCAACAAGTGTAGCTTGAAGATGCAGAAAATGCATTCATTCAATCGAGGACACACTTTGGACGAATTTGATGTCTTGGAGAGTGTTTTGTGTCACACGTGATGGCTTAGTAACGGCCGTTTTCATTATAAGCTAGCATCAATTCAACTGAATGAAAGCATACATTTTCATGTTTGCACCTTTGTTAATCACCCAGCCATACAGATGCGTGACGGTTTTTTTCACAATTTGTCGTGAATAATGACGTAATTCACGAAAAAAGAAGGTGTAGTTGACATTTTGGACGGCTACGTTCGTAACGCCCTCTGCTACCGGCGAGATGCAGACCCCGATTGCTTGAACTCCTGGGAATCTCACATGACAAGGTTGGTATTATTTTGTCGCTCATTCATTTATAAGCATGTTTGTAAAAAAAAAAATCAAATTAAAATCACGCAAGTGTGAATTCCATGGTTTTCTTTATATATTTTTTAATTTTTTTCTTTTTAAACAACTCCTTATACATGCTTGTCAAGCTATAATTAGTACAACATATAATCATTCAATATGACTGCATTATTAACAAATTTGTGTCACGATGATGAGCACGTAATGAGACGGGTAGCCTATACCCCCCTATCAGATACCTGTATTTTGTAAGGAAACGTATTTCTTGCTTTTTCGTTTCTTGCAAACTGTCATTCTGATAACAAAGAACCTTTGAATCAATAATTCAACTCAAATTAGGCCAAAAAAAAAAAGAGGTCTGTTTACGGTAACCCGACCGACCCTATTTTTTTCGCGCGACCCTAGACTTTTTTTTGGCATTTGGGGGAAAAAAAAGAAGAAAAAAATCTTTTGGTTTTTTTTTGCAAAATAACGTAAAAATATGGGTTTTTTGAAAAAAATAAAAAATAAAACAATAAAAATCCCGACCTACCGACCCTATTTTTTTGGCCTATGTTACCGTAAACAGACCTTTTTTTTGTGGACTTAGTCAAGTTTTATTTTTGGGCCTTATTCCCACTTTTGTTAACCAGTTTTGGAGAATGACTCAGGATCAGATACACACTCACGTGCTCCTCTTCCTGTCCAGCAAAGCTTCCCTCAGGTGCTGATTTTGGCTGACGTTGCATTCCTCTTCAGAATTCAGGGATATTCTCTGTGGAAAAAAACATTCATTGTCTTTTTCTGATTAACAAACAGAATCCCAGAAGTTACATGACCCATCCCAAATAAACTTATCTTTCTATGATTAACAGATGGAATTCAGAAGTTATGTTTCCTAAAATAGTTTTTGTTTTTCTATGATTAACATATGGAATGCAGAAGTTTTCTAAAATAGTTATTGTCTTTCTATGATTAACTGATGAAATGAAGAAGCTATGTTTTCTTAAATAAGATACTTTCTTGCTCTGATTAAAAAGACGAAATACAGAAGTTAAGCTTCCTGGACAAAAAGTTATAGTCTTCCTCTGACTAACAGATGGAATTCAAAAGTTACGTTCCCTGCAATAGTTATTGTATTTATATGATTATTCTTGAGAGAGAGAGAGAGAGAGAGAGAGAGAGAGAGAGAGAGAGAGAGAGAGAGAGAGAGAGAGAGAGAGAGAGAGAGAGAGAGAGAGAGAGAGAGAGAGAGAGAGAGAGAGAGAGAGAGAGAGAGAGAGAGAGAGAGAGAGAGAGAGAGAGAGAGAGAGAGAGAGAGAGAGAGAGAGAGAGAGAGATCCTGGGTAAATGTGATGTGAAAACGTTGTAGCAACCTTGAAGTTCTTGTACATCATTGTAAAGAGTGTGAATGACGTTTTAGTTTAAATGTCAAGCGCTTAGAGCAAGCCTTTTTAACGAAAGTTTTTGATTTAGCGCTATATAAATGTTCTTATTATTATTATTATTATTATTATTATTAGAAATGGAATACAAAGGTTACGTTTTCTAAAGTAGTTAGGCTACTGTCCGACAGTATGGCATACAGAAGTAAGGTTAATTCCGACAATTATAACAAATTATAATGTGTTACTCTGATTGATAGATGGAATGCAGAAGTTTCCTTTCTTAAAATAGTTGAAATCTTTCCCTGATTTAAATGATGGAATGTAGAAGGTACGTTTGCTAAAACAAGTTATTGTCTTTCTCCGATTTAACAAATGCAGAAGTTACGATATCTAAAATAAATAAAAAAAGTGTAGCGTTCTTTTCTAAGGCCAAAAATACAAATATGTCTGTTTCTGGTAACATCGCCGAAAAAAATAGGGTCGGTCGGTCGGTTTTTATTTTTATTTTATTTTTTATTTTTTATAAACCTTTTTCTTACGTTTTGTTAACGTCTTTTTACGTGTTTTTTTCCCCCCGGCGTCATTGGCTGCCATGTTTTTTTCGCGTGACGACGGAAACGGGAGGTAAGTCTCTTCGATTGTGAAGTCCCATCCACCGATTACCTCCCGTTTTTGTGTGTGTGTGTGTGTGTGTGTGTGTGTGTGTGTGTGTGTGTGTGTGTGTGTGTGTGTGTGTGTGTGTGTGTGTGTGTGTGTGTATGTGTGTGTGTGTGTGTGTGTGTGTGTGTGCGAAAAGCGAAAAAAACCTTTAGGGTCGGCGCTTAAAAATAGGGTCGGTCGGGTTACCGGAAACAGACATATTTTTCTTTTTGGCCTAATCAATCGAGATGTCACTGAGAAAACAACAACGAATGAGCAAACTCTGGCAAAGGTGTAAGGTGCTTATTCCGTTTTCTCAGACGCTATGTGATAGATACATTAAACACTTAATTTCGCCAGCAAAACTTTCGGTTAAAATGAAATAAAAACCCATCTAATTAAAAACACACACGCACGAGATAGCACGCAAGTGCGCACGTACGCACGCACACACACACACACACACACACACACACACACACACACACACACACACACACACACACACACACACACACACAAACAAATAAACGCACGCACGCACACACGCACAGAAGCACGCACGCACGTTCACACGCACCCATGCACAGAAATGCTAAAACGAGTACCTCATCATTTTCTTGTCCAGTCTTTCTGTTCTCATCAAGGTGTTCGTCTAATGTTCCGAGAGGATACTTTGTAAATAGAACAATTTAAACAAAAGATTAAACATTGCAACATCCACAGTAGCTTGTATAGTGCCGTTGTACCTATGAGTGTGTGTTAAGTATTTGTGTGTGTGTGTGTGTGTGTGTGTGTGTGTGTGAATGGGGGGTGGGGGGTGATTGTGTGTGTAAGATTGTGTGTGTGTGTGTGTGTGTGCGCGCGTATTTGTGTGTGTGTGTGTGTGTGTGTGTGTGTGTGTGTGTGAATGGGGGGAGGCTGATTGTGTGTGTAAGATTGTGTGTGTGTGTGTGTGTGCGCGCGTATTTGTGTGTGTGTGTGTGTGTGTGTGTGTGTGTGTGTGTGTGTGTGTGTGTGTGTGTGTGTTTACTCACAGGTTTGATGATGGACTTGATGAGGTAGGTTTGCATGTTAGCCAGTTTCAGGTAGTCGTCTCTTGCAAAGCCGTTACCTGGCTCCAGTTCAAACTCCCCGTTTAACAGCGCCTTCGTAGTCTCTGATATGTGAACTCTCCTGTGGAGCAAGGCCAGTAAAACGTCTCAGCAGTTGTGCCAAAGAAGAGCAAGAAGAGCAAATGCTCATACAACTCACCCAGTATTGGCGTTAACCGGTAATTACCGGTATTTTACCGGTTGAAATGAGAAAATACCGGAAAATAATTGGCTGCCGGTATAACCTACCGGTTGATTTTTAGAACTACCGGTTTTTTTCGCTGGTAAAACAACAAAACCAGTACTCTGAGTTGGACTCTTACTGGTTCCAATGACCAGCCTACCTTTTTTTGTGGATAGTTTTCATCATAAAAGTTTGTGTACCAGTTTGAACAAAATAATAATTATAAGCGCCATCACTGCTGACCATCGTCGTTCGAATAAATGTAAATCAGAAGGAAATCATCTGCTGCTCTACCCCATAAAATGCTCGAGGAAATAATAATTTCCTATTTATCAATCCGTAGTCTGCCCCATTGTGACCTTGAAATGTGACCAGACTCGGGGCTGTCTGCAGGTAATCAAACCCTGGAAGTGTGCGAAGTTTTAAGACCTAGCTAAAACAAACTGTCAGGTGAATGATTATTTTTATTTTGTTCGACCCGAAAATGATCTTGTTGTGACTTAGAAATTTGATGAAGCTCACCCTAGAGTTGTTTTTAAAGGTCATCAAACTATGAAAGTATATGTAGTTTGCAGGTTCTGGCTTAAACGTTCCAAAATGATAATACATGTATCTAAACAATTTTACCCGAACTTGACCCCGCTCTGACCTGGAAGTTTGACGAGGGCCAACAAGATTTTCATCATGTCGATAGGTCTTCAAACCCGAATAATCTGTGAGTTTAAAGATCTAACTTTATAAACGTCTGAAAAATAAGATTTTTTAAAATGTTTGACCCGTCATCGTTGTGACCTTGGCATTCGACAAGGGTCAACTAGATTTTTTATTTAGTCTGGGATTCACCAAACACTTCAAGTGTGTGAAGTTCTTAAACCCCAGTATCGCTTCATAAACAATAGAGACAAAGTCAACGGGGGAAGCATGCTGCGTATTTTCGTGTTTTTATAACTCACGTATACACAACTTACCCCGGAACTCCCCCGCTCTCCATGTGATTGGCACAGGTCACTTCCTTTCCCAGCACGTCATACTGCCATTGCCTCTGCCCAAGCACGCCTCCCAAGACAGGGCCTGTGTGTATTCCTACGCGCATGTTCACGTCTTTGTGCGTCCTCTCTCGAACAGCTCTGTTCAGGTCGAAAAAAAACCCCACCCATCAGAAACAAGAACAGTTAGTTTACTTTTAGTAAGGCTGTGCATGTATATCATTTGAGCAAGAGAACATCACTCGTAAGGTCCCCGCTAGGCTGTGCTTGTATATCATTCGAGCAAGAGAACATTACTCGTAAGGTACATTACTCGTAAGGTCCCCGCTAGGCTGTGCTTGTATATCATTTGAGCAAGAGAACATTACTCGTAAGGTCCCCGCTAGGCTGTGCTTGTATATCATTTGAGCAAGAGAACATTACTCGTAAGGTCCCCGCTAGGCTGTGCTTGTATATCATTCGAGCAAGAGAACATTACTCGTAAGGTCCTCGCTAGGCTGTGCTTGTATATCATTGGAGCAAGAGAACATTACTCGTAAGGTCCCCGATAGGCTGTGCTTGTATATCATTTGAGCAAGAGAACATTACTCGTAAGGTCCCCGCTAGGCTGTGCTTGTATATCATTCGAGCAAGAGAACATTACTCGTAAAGTCCCCGATAGGCTGTGCTTGTATATCATTTGAGCAAGAGAACATTACTCGTAAAGTCCCCGATAGGCTGTGCTTGTATATCATTTGAGCAAGAGAACATTACTCGTAAAGTCCCCGATAGGCTGTGCTTGTATATCATTTGAGCAAGAGAACATTACTCGTAAGGTCCTCGCTAGGCTGTGCTTGTATATCATTTGAGCAAGAGAACATTACTCGTAAGGTCCTCGCTAGGCTGTGCTTGTATATCATTTGAGCAAGAGAACATTACTCGTAAGGTCCTCGCTAGGCTGTGCTTGTATATCATTCGAGCAAGAGAACATTACTCGCAAGGTCCTCGCTAGGCTGTGCTTGTATATCATTTGAGCAAGAGAACATCACTCGTAAGGTCCCCGCTAGGCTGTGCTTGTATATCATTTGAGCAAGAGAACATTACTCGTAAGGTCCTCGCTAGGCTGTGCTTGTATATCATTTGAGCAAGAGAACATTACTCGTAAAGTCCCCGATAGGCTGTGCTTGTATATCATTTGAGCAAGAGAACATTACTCGTAAGGTCCTCGCTAGGCTGTGCTTGTATACCATTCGAGCAAGAGAACATTACTCGTAAGGTCCCCGCTAGGCTGTGCTTGTATACCATTCGAGCAAGAGAACATTACTCGTAAGGTCCTCGCTAGGCTGTGCTTGTATATCATTTGAGCAAGAGAACATCACTCGTGAGGTCCCCGCTAGGCTGTGTGAGTATATATAACATCAAAACAGCAATGAATCAACAAGCAAACAAAGAAACAAACAAACAAAAGAACACGTTGATTACTGCAGCTGCTTCAAACATTCTTTGATGATAATTATGTTCTGCAATTTTCTTTGACTGCAAAAGAGAAATTCCGAAAAAAAAACTCTGTCCGGTATGTATGGGTTCTGGAAGAATGACCTTTTCTTGCAAAACCTCGTACAAACATTGTAGGGGCCAATCACTAGTGAGGGGTCTGTCGGAAACACGTTGTGTCAAGTGACGTCATATGTCAGGTCAACGTGACGTCACTCCAGTCCTACGTCACTCGTTCTGACGTCATCTACCTGATGGCGTCCACCATGCTCATCCCCATATGAATAGACAGCACCCCGTGGTCCTTGCGCAAATCCAGCGCTCCGCATACGCAGTAATAGCAATCCCCAAGAATCTTGATCCTTTGTTGGTGGTACTTCTGAAATCAGTCCATTCACAGTCATCCCAGTGCACAGCAATACCCGATATAATTGACATTTTGACAAAATGAGATTTTTAACGTTCTGCACGGGAACAAAAAAATGCAGACTAAATGCAAAAATCACTCACTCACTCACTCTCACACACACTCTCACACCCCCCCCACACACACACACACACACACTTACACACACACACACACACACACACTAATACACACACACACACACACACACACACACACAGAGGAAGGGGGAAGAAGTACAAGTACTTTTGTGAATAAAGGTTCTGATACAAAAAGCAAAACAAAAAAAAACCAAAAAAAATGTCCACGCGAGCGTCGTAAACTCAAAACTCCCTTCTATATCCTGAGAGAAATGTTTAAAGAACTGTTGAAACAATGCATACAACATGCCTACGCGTGCAATCTATAGAACTTGCTACTATACCTTCCTTCAGAGAACTTGGCTAAAATTAATTTACCACCCCCACACACGAGAGTGCAATAATTCAGAAATGCCTACACACAGAGTTACCTTTTGACAAAACAGGTTTTTTGATATACACAATACTCTCTTAAAGACAGGCAACACTGGTGAAAACCTGGTTAAGAATCTTGACACAATTAATTCACCATGCCCACACGAGATATCAAATTCTATTCAGAGAACTGCTGACAAGATTAATTTGTAATTTCTTCGGTTTTCTCACATTTGCAAGATAGTCGAAACTGGCGAAGAGCTGGTAAATCATCTTGACAAGATTAGGTATCAATTCCCAAACGTGTTATCGCGATCTATGCAGAGAACTGCTGACGAGGTTAATTATGGGGGCCAGGAGGCCCCCATTCTATACGGATAGTTTCGAGGTTGACCATGGGCAGCGCCATTTTGTTGTAAAATACGTCATCAGTTTGTGTACACAGGAAGTTGTGACATTCGTCACCCTATGGGAGGGGTGAAGGCAACATTGTTCATCAGTAGAAAGTTGTGAAATCCGTCACCCTATGGGAGGGGTGAAGGCAAAATTGGTCATCACTGAGTTTGTGTAACACAGGAAGTTGTGAAATACGTCACTCTATGGGAGGTGTGACGGCAAAATTGTTCAACAAAAACATCAGAGGCCGAAATGTGCAGGGTTAACCGCAACAAACTCAAACCATTCATACTACTCTGCATATTTGAGTGACTTATATACCAACATTTTTATGTCTTATTTTCAGCTCAGATGTAGGAAAAATCATGAACCAAAATGTTATTTATTTTCTAATTTAACATTTGTTTTACAAATTTGACCATGGTCTTTCAAACATACCGTGACATTAAACATTGTTATGTTAAAACAAGTCGCGTAAGGCGAAAATACAATATTTAGTCAAGTAGCTGCCATTTTTCAGCAAGACCGTATGCTCGTAGCATCGTCAGTCCACCGCTCATGGCAAAGGCAGTGAAATTGACAAGAAGAGCGGGGTAGTAGTTGCGCTAAGAAGGATAGCACGCTTTTCTGTACCTCTCTTTGTTTTAACTTTCTGAGCGTGTTTTTAATCCAAACATATCATATCTATATGTTTTTGGAATCAGGAACCGACAAGGAATAAGATGAAAGTGTTTTTAAATTGATTTGGACAATTTAATTTTGATAATAATTTTTATATATTTAATTTTCAGAGCTTGTTTTTAATCCGAATATAACATATTTATATGTTTTTGGAATCAGCAAATGATGGAGAATAAGATAAACGTAAATTTGGATCGTTTTATAAATTTTTATTTTTTTTTACAATTTTCAGATTTTTAATGACCAAAGTCATTAATTAATTTTTAAGCCACCAAGCTGAAATGCAATACCGAACCCCGGGCTTCGTCGAAGATTACTTGACCAAAATTTCAACCAATTTGGTTGAAAAATGAGGGCGTGACAGTGCCGCCTCAACTTTCACGAAAAGCCGGATATGACGTCATCAAAGACATTTATCAAAAAAATGAAAAAAACGTATGGGGATTTCATACCCAGGAACTCTCATGTCAAATTTCATAAAGATCGGTCCAGTAGTTTAGTCTGAATCGCTCTACACACACACACACGCACACACGCACACACGCACACACACACACACGCACATACACCACGACCCTCGTTTCGATTCCCCCTCGATGTTAAAATATTTAGTCAAAACTTGACTAAATATAAACAAGTCGCGTAAGGCGAAAATACAATATTTAGTCAAGTAGCTGTCGAACTCACAGAATGGAACTGAACGCAATGCCATTTTTCAGCAAGACCGTATACTCGTAGCATCGTCAGTCCACCGCTCATGGCAAAGGCAGTGAAATTGACAAGAAGAGCGGGGTAGTAGTTGCGCTAAGAAGGATAGCACGCTTTTCTGTACCTCTCTTTGTTTTAACTTTCTGAGCGTGTTTTTAATCCAAACATATCATATCTATATGTTTTTGGAATCAGGAACCGACAAGGAATAAGATGAAAGTGTTTTTAAATTGATTTGGACAATTTAATTTTGATAATAATTTTTATATATTTAATTTTCAGAGCTTGTTTTTAATCCGAATATAACATATTTATATGTTTTTGGAATCAGCAAATGATGGAGAATAAGATAAACGTAAATTTGGATCGTTTTATAAATTTTTATTTTTTTTTACAATTTTCAGATTTTTAATGACCAAAGTCATTAATTAATTTTTAAGCCACCAAGCTGAAATGCAATACCGAACCCCGGGCTTCCTCGAAGATTACTTGACCAAAATTTCAACCAATTTGGTTGAAAAATGAGGGCGTGACAGTGCCGCCTCAACTTTCACGAAAAGCCGGATATGACGTCATCAAAGACATTTATCAAAAAAATGAAAAAAACGTTCGGGGATTTCATACCCAGGAACTCTCATGTCAAATTTCATAAAGATCGGTCCAGTAGTTTAGTCTGAATCGCTCTACACACACACACACAGAGACACACACACACAGACACACACACGCACATACACCACGACCCTCGTTTCGATTCCCCCTCGATGTTAAAATATTTAGTCAAAACTTGACTAAATATAAAAAGAAGAAAAAGAAAAGCTTTTGTGCACAAATCAGAAAATACATTGTACATTTTACCTACAGGCCAAACAAGAGATCCAAGCAAGTTGCACTGATCTAAAAATATATTTTTAGATCAATGGCAAGTTGTCAAAAACAGGCGCTTGCATTTGGATGTGTCCAATGATAGTAGGTTTGGTTGTGATCAATCAGAATAATGTAGGAATAAAAATGTATGACAGTTTGGTATGATGACATGTAATTCACATATGCTGAAATAAGAAAATCATACATCATATAATATTAATATGGCTGTTGCCATGACCATGAACCCCAAGAAAGGTTTAATGTTATGTAA
>NC_090255.1:32292292-32319792 GCF_037325665.1 Littorina saxatilis
CCTTCCATCTCTCTCTCCCTCCTTCCATCGCTCTCTCCCTTCTTCCATCGCTCTCTCCCTCCTTCCATCTCTCTCTCCCTCCTTCCATCGCTCTCTCCCTCCTTCCATTGCTCTCTCCCTCCTTCCATCTCTCTCTCCCTCCTTCCATCGCTCTCTCCCTCCTTCCATCGCTCTCTCCCTCCTTCCATCGCCCTCTCCCTCCTTCCATCTCTCTCTCTCCCTCCTTCCATCGCTCTCTCCCTCCTTCCATCGTTCTCTCCCTCCTTCCATCGCTCTCTCCCTCCTTCCATCTCTCTCTCCCTCCTTCCATCTCTCTCTCCCTCCTTCCATCTCTCTCTCCCTACTTCCATCGCTCTCTCCCTCCTTTCATCGCCCTCTCCCTCCCACCCTCTCCCTCCCCCTCTCTCTCCCTTCCCCTCTCTCTGTCTCTCCCTCCTTCTATCCCTCCCTCCCTCCCTCCCTCCCTCCCTCCCACCCTCCCTCTGTCTACCTCCCTCTCTCTCGCTTCCCCTCTCTCTGTCTTTTCCTCCTTCCATCCCTCCCTCCCTCCCTCCCTCCCACCCTCCCTCTGTCTACCTCCCTCTCTCTACCTCCCTGTCTTTCTCTCCCCCTCCCTCTCTCTCTCTCTCTCAAGCATCCCAGGCATCTCTCTCTCTCTCTCTCAAGCATCCCAGGCATCTCTCTCTCTCTCTCTCTCTCTCTCTCTCTCTCTCTCTCTCTCTCTCTCTCTCTCTCTCTCTCATAACGAAGTTTTCTTTGGGAGCCATGGATAGAGGACCGCACAAACAACGCTTACCTGACATTTTCATGTCGACTCATGTAGATTTTCCTAAACTGCCCGCCTGTTGCGTCCGACCCGAGATCGTGTATCATTTCATCGGCAATGTGCTTGGGAAGTACCGAGAGAAGCAATCTCTCCTGTAGCAAGCAAACAAAGGAAGTGTCCATGAGAAACCAAGAGACGAAGCGCTATAACTATAGACGACGTGAGACGAAGCGCTATAACTATAGACGACGTGAGACGAAGCGCTATAACTATAGACGACGTGAGACGAAGCGCTATAACTATAGACGACGTGAGACGAAGCGCTATAACTATAGACAACGTGAGACGAAGCGCTATAACTATAGACGACGTGAGACGAAGCGCTATAACTATAGACGACGTGAGACGAAGCGCTATAACTATAGACGACGTGAGACGAAGCGCTATAACTATAGACAACGTGAGACGAAGCGCTATAACTATAGACGACGTGAGACGAAGCGCTATAACTATAGACGACGTGAGACGAAGCGCTATAACTATAGACAACGTGAGACGAAGCGCTATAACTATAGACAACGTGAGACGAAGCGCTATAACTATAGACGACGTGAGACGAAGCGCTATAACTATAGACGACGTGAGACGAAGCGCTATAACTATAGACGACGTGAGACGAAGCGCTATAACTATAGACGACGTGAGACGAAGCGCTATAACTATAGACAACGTGAGACGAAGCGCTATAACTATAGACGACGTGAGACGAAGCGCTATAACTATAGACGACGTGAGACGAAGCGCTATAACTATAGACAACGTGAGACGAAGCGCTATAACTATAGACAACGTGAGACGAAGCGCTATAACTATAGACGACGTGAGACGAAGCGCTATAACTATAGACGACGTGAGACGAAGCGCTATAACTATAGACAACGTGAGACGAAGCGCTATAACTATAGACAACGTGAGACGAAGCGCTATAACTATAGACGACGTGAGACGAAGCGCTATAACTATAGACGACGTGAGACGAAGCGCTATAACTATAGACAACGTGAGACGAAGCGCTATAACTATAGACGACGTGAGACGAAGCGCTATAACTATAGACGACGTGAGACGAAGCGCTATAACTATAGACAACGTGAGACGAAGCGCTATAACTATAGACAACGTGAGACGAAGCGCTATAACTATAGACGACGTGAGACGAAGCGCTATAACTATAGACGACGTGAGACGAAGCGCTATAACTATAGACAACGTGAGACGAAGCGCTATAACTATAGACAACGTGAGACGAAGCGCTATAACTATAGACAACGTGAGACGAAGCGCTATAACTATAGACGACGTGAGACGAAGCGCTATAACTATAGACGACGTGAGACGAAGCGCTATAACTATAGACAACGTGAGACGAAGCGCTATAACTATAGACGACGTGAGACGAAGCGCTATAACTATAGACGACGTGAGACGAAGCGCTATAACTATAGACGACGTGAGACGAAGCGCTATAACTATAGACGACGTGAGACGAAGCGCTATAACTATAGACGACGTGAGACGAAGCGCTATAACTATAGACGACGTGAGACGAAGCGCTATAACTATAGACGACGTGAGACGAAGCGCTATAACTATAGACGACGTGACTGCAACACCAGAGTGGGTGAGAATTATGCTGAATCAATCTTGAGAGAGAAGCAATCTCTCCTGTAGCAAGCAAACAAACAAAATGTCTAAGAAACAAAGAGAGTAAGAAATACAGTGGTATCTGCAATATGTGGCCCCTCCAATGAGAGGACACCTCTCTTAAAAGGACACCTTCTGTCGTCCCTTTGTATATTATTTCTACTAAAATATAGCTGTCATGATATGCCTCTTGCAATGCAGGGACACGTTAAGCTTGTCTCAAGGGTGTCTTTTCATGGCAGGTACCGTACCGCTGTAGAACTACAGACGGCATGACTGCAAAACCAGATCAAGTGAGACTTATGCTGTCTCTTGAGAGAATAACAAGCTATGACATTAACAAGCGACTTCAATCCAAAAAAGGGACTTAGCACTATAACTATAGACAACATGACTGCAAAACCAGATTAAGTGAGTTATGCTGAACCAACCCTCTGGCTCTTGAGAGAATAACAAACATTGAAACGAACAAGCGACTTCAATCTTCAAAAAAAGAATACACCGCTTTTAACTTTCAATAAGTCTGGCACTGGTATTATGTACCATTGAAGTGTTATCAGCGCTGTACCTTTGCCCAAGATCAACATCCGGATTACACTTTTTATAAAGGAGCTGCAAATGAACGCATTAGCCGGGCGGGGATGTAGCTCAGTCGGTAGCGCGCTGGATTTGTATCCAGTTGGCCGCTGTCAGCGTGAGTTCGTCCCCACGGTCGGCGAGAGATTTATTTCTCAGAGTCAACTTTGTGTGCAGACTCTCCTCGGTGTCCGAACACCCCCGTGTGTACACGCAAGCACAAGACCAAGTGCGCACGAAAAAGATCCTGTAATCCATGTCAGAGTTCGGTGGGTTATAGAAACACGAAAATACCCAGCATGCTTCCTCCGAAAAACGGCGTATGGCTGCCTAAATGGCGGGGTAAAAAAACGGTCATACACGCAAAAAAAACACGAGTGTACGTGGGAGTTTCAGCCCACGAACGAAGAAGAAGAAGAAGAACGCATTAGCCCAACACAAATAATGTTGATTTAGGGTAACGTGGCCAAAACAAATAGGGTCGGCAGGTAGGCTTTTTTTCCGGTTTTTTTTTTTAAAATTTTTGAAAGTATATTGCAAAGCAGGTGCTCGAAGTCGATCCCGCCATTGCAACTGTTACGTCATCCTGAACTCAGGTCAAAATGAGTTCGGCTCATTCTCTCCCTGACCGGACGCGACAGTCCTACGCGAATCTATCAAAACTAGGAATACAGAGTTATCTCCCATATGTTTTTCGCGAGCTCTAATCTAAATTTGAGATCAGTGTTCGCGAGACGAAAATGATTGCAGATTGGCAGACTTCGACAGTGATCTCCGTTCTGTTCTTCACAGTTATGATTAAGACATCGTTCTAAGGTCAAAACTCCTCCGAAAATGGCGTATGGCTGCCTAAATGGCGGGGTAAAAAACGGTCATACACGTAAAATTCCACTCGTGCAAAAAAACCACGAGTGTACGTGGGAGTTTCAGCCCACGAACGCGGAAGAAGAAGAAGAAGAAGAAGGTCAAAACAAGTCGAAATTTTGGGACTGCTGCCGGAAGGAGACCGTAATATATGGTTGCATCACTACAGAAAAAATCGTCTGCTTCAGCGAACGCCGAAACCAAACGGTTGATTATCACGTGACACTTTTGCCATATTTAGAGTTGTTTGCACAGTAAATACAGCCGCGAAAAAAGAGCTCCCTTGAAACTGTCTTACAAATCAATTCCTTTGTAATTTAAAAATTACACACCATGAAAAATCATTATCGACGATCGCGAATCTGCTTATATCAATAATAGACTATAACACATTACAAAAAGCTCTAAATATGTAAAACAAGAATCGGTTTCCTTGCCAGACAAGGAAACTCAAGGCATCCTGTCAGGGAGAGAATGATTCTTTCTTTTCTTTCTTTATTTGGTGTTTAACGTCGTTTTCAACCACGAAGGTTATATCGCGACGGGGGAAGGGGGGGGGGGGGGGGGGGGGAGATTGGATAGAGCCACTTGTTAATTGTTTCTTGTTCACAAAAGCACTAATAAAAAAATTGCTCCAGGGGCGTGCAACGTAGTACAATGTATTACCTTACTGGGAGAATGCAAGTTTCCAGTACAAAGGACTTAACATATCTTACATACTGCTTGACTAAAATCTTTACAAAAATTGACTATATTCTATACAAGAAACACTTAACAAGGGTAAAAAGAGAAACAGAATCCGTTAGTCGCCTCTTACGACATGCTGGGGAGCATCGGGTAAATTCTTCCCCCTAACCCGCGGGGGGTGGAGAGAATGAGCCGAACTCATTTTGACCTGAGTTCAGGATGCTGTTATTTCATTTTTTTTTCATTTTCATTACTTTATTGTCCCATCGCTGGGAAATTCGGGTCGCTTCCTCCCAGTGGAAAGCTAGCAGCAACGGAGTCGCGCTACCCAGGTGTCTGCGTGTTTAGGTGTATTCAGCCACCTGCACTTATGGCAGAATGACCAAGGTCTTTTACGTGCCATTGTGATGACACGGGGGTGGGACATGGCTTCCGTCTCTGGGTCTGCACATAAAGTTGACCCGTGTTCGTCCCGGCCCGAATTCGAACCTGCGACCTTTCGATCACAAGTCCAGTGCTCTACCAACTGAGCTACCCCCCCCCCCCCCCCCCCCCCCCCCGGTGTGATGTCGAGTTCAAAGGAGGTTACTTCCCTTAGTCTCTCAAAATCTGCAAGAAGTTTTTTCGTTTTTCTGTTGTTTTGTTTTTTGAGAAAAAAAGTGTTAGGGTCGGCGGGAAAGAACAGGGTTGGTCGGGTTACCATAAACCATTTATTTTTATGTTTGGCCTTATGAAATATCAGGCCCCCCCCTTCCCCCCCCCCCTCTCTCGCCCCCCCCCTCTCTCGCTCCCCCTCTCTCGCCCCCCCCCCCTCTCTCGCCCCCCCTCTCTTACCCTCTCTCTCTGTCTTTCTTCTCTCAGTCTCCTTCTCTTCCACCCCCCCCCCCCCTCTTAGTCTCGCCCCCCCCCTCTCTTGCCCTCTCTCTCGCCCTCTCTTCTCTCAGTCTCCTTCTCTTACACCCCCCCCCCTCTCTCGCCCCCCCTCTCTCTCGCCCTCTCTTCTCTCAGTCTCCTTCTCTTCCACCCCCCCCCTCTTAGTCTCGCCCCCCCCCTCTCTTGCCCTCTCTCTCGCCCTCTCTTCTCTCAGTCTCCTTCTCTTCCACCCCCCCCCCCCTCTTAGTCTCGCCCCCCCCCCCCCTCTCTTACCCTCTCTCTCGCCCTCTCTTCTCTCAGTCTCCTTCTCTCACACCCCCCCCCTCTCTCGCCCCCCCCCCTCTCTCTCGCCCTCTCCTTCTCTTCCACCCACCCACCCCCCACCCTCTCTTTTAACGTGAGAATCAGGTAGACAAAAAGACAGAATTAAACAAACTATATTCCTCCTCACCTGTTCTCTATACTCTTTCTGCAGTTGAAAACTGATGGTGTGAGATTTCTTCGATTCGACGAAAGACCGACGCTGCTTGCGATCAGAAAACAGAAACACCAGCACCCCTAAAAGTATGGCTCCGAGGAACAATAAGGAATTGGCCGCCACCTGTTTGGAACAGTAAATATATTTTGTGTTAGCTTTTGAAAAGGAGACAGTTATGGTTTAGTACACAAAGATTTGTAATCACTATCTGGAGGCTGTCCGAGTGGGGGGGGGGGAGAGAGAGAGAGAGAGAGAGAGAGAGAGAGAGAGAGAGAGAGAGAGATAGAGAGAGACAGAGACAGAGACAGAGAAAGAGAGAGAGAGACAGACAGACAGACAGACAGAGAACGAAAGAGAAAGATCGACACGCAGACAGAAAGACAGACAAAGAGACTGAAACAGAAAGAGACAGACACAGGTTGTCAGACACGTAGGCACACAGCCAGACACACAAACATAAATTGGGGAAAGGGAGAGAGATTTACAAAACAATTAAGGCCATTTTAATGTCAATAATGTCGATCGACACAACACAATCACAGCACAACACATGGAAATGTCGCTCACCGCCCTGTGGGAATATGTGCAAACTTCTAATTACAATGCCAACAATATTTGCATAATGAATGGTCGTATCATGAGCAAACATTTTGTCAGAAGCACAAATTGCAACGACACAAACAGCCTTTGTGTGCAGCACTAAGTCAATCAATCAATCAATATGAAGCTTATATAGCGCGTATTCCGTGGGTACAGTTCTAAGCGCTTGTCGAAGAGTTGTCAACACAGGACTAACAAAGAAACTAACATCTACAGACGGACACAAACCCTATCACACACTAGCAAACCCTGATAAACATACAACAAACAACTGTTTAACAACAATGTACACATCAATAGCTAGGTCCAAACAAAATAATATCAAACACAAAGAAAACACCTCTCACAGAGCACAGCACAAGAATGTCTTTTGGGGCACAACACATCACTGTCGAACATGAAAGTCGCAGCCAGCTACGGGAAGAACTGAGTCTTCAACCTACTCTTGAACGCGTCAAGAGAGGGACTCTGGCGAAGCTCAAGCGGCAGGGAGTTTCAGACGGAGGGGCCCGCGGAGGGAAATGCACGCTGACCAGCAGATGCGAGTTTCGAGCGAGGGATGTGAAGGCGGAGTGGGTCAGCAGCAGAACGAAGGGGACGGTCGGAGGGCTGGGTGTACAGGTCCAGGGAGGATTGAAGGTACTCGGGAGCAGAGTCGTTGAGACACTTGTAGACCAGAGTGGACAGTTTGTAGGAGATTCGGGTGTTGACAGGGAGCCAGTGCAAGGAGCGAAGTAGGGGGGTGATGTGGTCTCGCTTCGTCTTCCTCAACGTCAGCCTGGCAGCAGCGTTCTGGACTCGTTGTAGGCCATGAATGGATGAGGCCAGCCAGAAGTGATTACTGTTATCATTGAAATACAGTTCTTTTGTGCCGAGAGCGTACTTTTAATGTGTTAGGACAAACCCATTTCCTAACACACACACACGCAAATCTACATATACGACTTGTGTCTGTGTGTGTGTGTGTGTATGTCTGTGTGTGTGTGTGTGTGTGTGTGTGTGTGTGTGTGTGTGTGTGTGTTCGCGATGCACGGCCAAAGTTCTCGATGGATCTGCTTCAAATTTGGTGGGCATATTCAGGTAGACCCCGGACACAACCTGGACGATGAGAATTTTCAACACGTGCTCTCAACGCGCAGCGCTGAACCGATTTTGGTTTTTCTCTTCATCTTCCCACATCCATTCCCAGTAACTCTTCCTTATCTTCTCCAGTGTTTTGCGTTTATCTCCCTTCCTTCGTGTGGCGTCAATCTATATTCCCGTTACTATTTTTAGAAAGTCACTGTCCACAACGCTTTCATCCCGGCGAAGCCGGATATTCCCGTTACTATTTTTAGAATGTCACTGTCCACAACGGTATTCCTCTACTTCTTCCCGGCGAAGCCGGGTATTCGGCTCTACTTCTTCCCGGCGAAGCCGGGTATCATTCGGCTCTACTTCTTTCCGGCGAAGCCGGGTACCCGGCGAAGCGGGTATTCATTCTAGTATATACATATACGGACACAGCCATGCACAGACACCGTCACATACAACGACACACACACACACACACACACACACACACACACACACACACACACACACACACAACACAATACACACACACACACACACACACACACACACACACACACACACACACACATCCATCCATCCATCTATCCACCCACCCACACCCACCCACCCACATACAAAAAGGCAGAGGCTCACCTGCCTGGCTAGCATGTCATTGTTTGAGTGCGTGCTGCTCTCATCGTTGTTGAGTACCCACAGCAACCCACCCTCCAGACTATGGGCTACAGCCGCCAGGCAGCTGATGGCAATCACAACGCGAAGCCTCCAGGGTAGCACGACAAAGCTGATGAAGAACTGAAGCTGGAGCCAGCCCACCACACCCGTGGAGGACTTGGCAGACCTGTTCAAGTCAGAGTGTCATGAAACGGTAACGTTGCAGATTCATGGGTGGGACTGAAAAATGTCACGAATCCTGAACCTCAACTGAACCACACACAAAAACAAAACAAAAATCGTCATGAATCCTGAACCTCAACCGAACCACACACAAAAACAAAACAAAAATCGTCATGAATCCTGAACCTCAACCGAACCACACACAAAAACAAAACAAAAATCGAGTCCGGATTTCCGGCATATACCGGAAGAATCGCACCCCTGCAGATTTTCATAAAACAACATCTTCTGGTTAGATAATTGATTCGACCTTTTCCTCGTTTGTAAAAGTTGCAACGTTTTGCCTATTGCGAATTTTCGTCGAATCTTAATTCGTCTCTTCCCTTTTTGTCTGATCGATTTTGAGGGTACCCGTATTTGAGCGATGGTCTCGTGATCACTGTAAAAGAAATCTATAATCCAAAAAGTGATCCAGATAGACAAGAGAACGGCCTTAAGTGGCTTAGAAAGTTTGAATGATATGACACGGGAATTAATGCTTTTATTTGGGAGCCAAATTTGTCGCAATTATTGTTTGGCAAAGTTAATATCAATTCGTTTTGTTATTCTATCCTAAGACTATTCCAGAAACAAACTTGCCTTACCCTTAACCCCTTCCCACCACTATCACTAACCTCATACTCAACACCCTCCAAAATTTGAGAGAAAATATTTTTTTTTTTTTAGCAAGAACACAAAAAAGGGGGCCCGGTAGCTCAGTTGGTAGAGCACTGGCCTTGTGATCATCAGGTCGCAGGTTCGAATCCGGGCCGGGACGGACACGGGTCAACTTTATGTGCAGACTCCGAGACGGTATCCATGTTCCACCCCCGTGTCACAGAGGCACGTAAAAGATCTCGGTCATTCTGCCGTAAGTGCAGTTGGCTGATTACACCTAAACACGCACACACCTGGGTAGTGAGACTCTGTTGCTGCTAGCTTTCCACTGGGAGGAAGCGACCCGAACTTCCCAGCGATGGGACAATACAGTAATGAAAAATGAAAAAAATAAAAATAAATGCAGACCTCTTGGTGCCTGCGGAGAAGAGAATGGCGGTTGTGATGACGAACCACATGGCCATGATGCAGACCGAGGTCCACTGGTAACTTTTGTCCTTCTTGATATTCAGGACCACCAGGGTGGCGACAAGGAACGCTATCAGCCCGAACAGGACAATCATGGGCGCCAGCCTCTCGCTCAGGGTGGCCGGGACCATCAGCTCCAGGATAATCTACATGAAAAACAAGAGAGAACAATATTTCGCAATATAGCATAACAGCCATTGGTAATTGTCCATAGATGGATGGATAGATAGATGGATTGAAAGACAGGACCAGCAGCTCTAGGAGTATCTGCATGGATAGATAGATGGATGGATAGACGGGACCAGCAGCTCTAGAAGTATCAGCATGGATAGATAGATGGATGGATAGACGGGACCAGCAGCTCTAGGAGTGTCGGCATGGATAGATAGATGGATGGATAGACGGGACCAGCAGCTCTAGAAGTATCGGCATGGATAGATAGATGGATTGAAAGACAGGACCAGCAGCTCTAGGAGTATCTGCATGGATAGATAGATGGATGGATAGACGGGACCAGCAGCTCTAGGAGTATCTGCATGGATAGATAGATGGATGGATAGACTGGACCAACAGCTCTAGAAGTATCGGCATGGATAGATAGATGGATGGATAGACTGGACCAGCAGCTCTAGAAGTATCGGCATGGATAGATAGATGGATGGATAGACGGGACCAGCAGCTCTAGAAGTATCGGCATGGATAGATAGATGGATGGATAGAAGAGACCAATAGATGGGTGGCCGAGTGGTAACGCACTTGCGCTCGGAAGCGAGAGGTTGCGAGTTCGACCCTGGGTCCCTTCGTGTACACTACATTGGGGTGTGCACGTTAAAGATCCCACGATTGACAAAAGGGTCTTTCCTGGCAAAATTGTATAGGCATAAATAAAAAAAAATGTCCACCAAAATACCCGTGTGACTTGGAATAATAGGCCGTGAAAAGTAGGATATGCGCCGAAATGGCTGCAATCTGCTGGTCGATGTGAATGCGTGATGTATTGTGTAAAAAATTCCATCTCACACGGCATAAATAGATCCCTGCGCCTTGAGTCCGAGTCTGGAGATACGCGCGCGATATAAGACTTCATATAAAAAAAAAATTAAAAAAAAAGGTGTAGGAGTATCTGCTTGGATAGATAGATGGATATATAGATGGATGGATAGACGGGACCAGCAGGCAGGTTTCACGGTAATCAGACTCTTTGATGTGTGTAAACTTTGCCTTGAAATTACTTGCTTACTGTGTTGATTTTCATCATTTTTTCTGCTTGGCATGAGTAAGTATGGTATTTGCAATACAAAAAAATAAATAAAAGCTAAAATGTTTGTGTTTGAGCAATTATTTGAGCGAGTTTTTCGAAGCGAACGTGTGAATCCTGACAGACACCATTTCCTTCTGTCACATGACCCCATCTCAAAGTGTGATTCAAGCAGACACGAAATATCACACAAAACATATGATAATGGGGTTATTAATTCAATTAATACACAAGGTTAGTCTCTGACTAGATAAAATAGGGAAAAAATATCAAATGGGAGCATAAAACCGTTTCTGGAAAAATTTTCAATCGCCACCGAAAGTGTCTGTCAGTAAAAAAACCACGTGCTTTGTTTGCAAAGCAAAGCCTAATTTTACACATCGCGTGCTTTTGTCTGTTATTCTTGCTTGTGAACATCATTTTATTGATGTTCTTCACTGGAAAGCAGGTGTATCATCAACAGTATCACAAAATCGCAAAGAATGAACATTTTTGTTGTGATCCGACCGGTGTCTGTAGACGGAATCACACGTTCGGCAAACTTCGTTTTTAACGGAAATAACCGAGCCTTTCATCGGAAACGACGTTTCAACCGCTTCATATCGTCTGCAGGAAGAAAAAGAGGAATGCGATACCCAGTAAGTAAAACATTTAATCGTTTTTAGTGCCTTTTGATCAAGTTTTGTTGCGTCTGTCAGCAACGTTCGGCAACCCAACGTTCGGCACAGCGACGCGCGCATACGGATTTGCAGCATTTGCATTCGGAAAGTGAGGGATTTGTGAGTTCGTTTGCATAATTTCAATCGCTAGTAGGTTTTCCCTTCGTCTCCCATTGTTGTGTTTGCATGTTATTGGCATTTCATTGTGTAAATTGAAAGTTTGTGAGTAACAGTAGTACAATCTGTCGAACGTTGGCGACGCTGACAGACGCAAATATCGAACGTTGCCTTCAATGACAGAAGGGCTTGGCGATCATACTTTCGATTCGTAGGAACACAATATGGAGACAGCAATGTGCGCTCGTTACCACAACGGTCATGAACCGGTGTAACACGAAATTTTTACTCCACGAAAAATTGACTCCGGAGTAAACTTCCAGTAAAAATCTTGTACGAAAAAAGAACTCCACAAGGAACTAAATTTTTACTCCCCAAATATTTACTCCCAGTAAACATCTCGTACGAGAAACTTAGGGTCTACTCCTTCGTTTATAATTCGCGCAATATCCCATTTACGTGCAATCCCGTTTTGCCGCCGTCCCATTTTGGCGCAATTTCACAAGCCAAGCGTCATCTTACTATCGCATCCCATTTTGGCGCAATCCCGTTTCGCCGCTATCCCATTTTTTTATTTTTTATTTTTTATTTTTACATTTAGTCAAGTTTTGACTAAAATAATGTTTTAACGTAGAAGGGGAATCGAGACGAGGGTCGTGGTGTATGTGTGTGTGTGTCTGTCTGTGCGTGTGTATGTGTGTGTGTGTAGAGCGATTCAGACCAAACTACTGGACCGATCTTTATGACATTTGACATGAGAGTTCCTGGGAATGATATCCCCGGATATTTTTTTAATTTTTTTTCGATAAATACCTTTGATGACGTCATATCCGGCTTTTTGTAAAAGTTGAGGCGGCAGTGTCACACCCTCATTTTTCAATCAAATTGATTGAAATTTTGGCCAAGCAATCTCTGACGAAGGTCGGACTTCGGTATTGCATTTCAATTTGGTGGCTTAAAAATTAATTGATAACTTTGGTCATTGAAAACCTGAAAATTGTAAAAAAAAAAAATTTGTTTTTAAAACGATACAAATTTACATTCATCTTATTCTTCATCATTTTCTGATTCCAAAAACATATAAATATGTTATATTCGGATTAAAAACAAGCTCTGAAAATTAAAAATATAAAAATTATTATTAAAACAAAATTTCCGAAATCGATTTAAAAACAATTTCATCTTATTCCTTGTGGGTTCCTGATTCCAAAAACATATAGATGTGATATGTTTGGATTAAAAACACGCTCAGAAAGTTAAAAAGAATAGAGGTAGAAAAGCGTGCTATCGATCCTTCTCAGCGCAACTACTACCCCGCTCTTCTTGTCAATGTCACTGCCTTTGCATCGAGCGGTGAACTGACGATGCTACGAGTATACGCTGTTGCTGTAAAAATGCAGTGAGTTCAGTTTCATTCTGTTAGTTCGACAGCTTGACTAAATGTTGTACATGAACAAAGTATGCAAACCAGATGATCCAGCGACGTCCTTCCCAATTTATGTCCAATGGACGTCTACCCACAACACGCCACTGGATGCCGCGTGGTCAGCCAACCATGTGGTGCCAGTCGTGAAAACCAGGTTCTTTGTCCCACAAAGAGACATTCAAGTTGGGGACTTTGTGACCGCTGACTTTGTCAGCATGGATGGAAAGGTGGAGAGATACAGGGCGGTGATCATCCCCAAGTCAACCCATTTCCCCGATGGGCCAGATCGAGAGGAGATCTGTGTGAAGTGTTTGCGCGCAAAAGACAATGAGAGATACTATGTCTTTCCTAATGTTGATGACATTTCATGCTTGCCAATGGCTCAGATAAAAAAAATCCCACCAACCAACCATGAACAACAGGGGGGATTACTTTTTTTGACATGTGATCAAGTCTCATTTGAGCGTTCACAGTGTTACCTGAGAATAGCACACCCCCTTGAATTGGGAACAAAGAAAAAGCGTTGTATATATGCATTTTTGAATGCTTTTCTAAAGTCATAAGTTCATTATTTGTGATTTTTTTTATTTTTATGGATTGTTTTGCTGAATACATGCAGTTAAGAAATTGACCCCGTTTTCAAATTTAGGGGGTAGGGTTGCCCTATAGCCCACGTATGTCTGTGTGACTGTGTCAAATATCAATCTACTCTGCGTACAAAATGTATATATGTTTGTTTTTCGATTTTAGAATGATTTCTTAAGCTGGCTATAACTTCTGAGGTCTACAGGAAACGATAAAGATAAAAAATGTACAAAATATAAGTAGCGTCCTTTATCTTACCATTGTTCTGATCAATGCTGTCCCTTTATTTGCAAGTTAACCATTTTTCTTAATGTGTTCAAGGAGTATGTTAAAAATTATTATCAATGGTTGCTTTAAACTGCACCTTTGGGCAGTTATTATGCACTAAAGTTGTAAAACCATGTTTTGGGGGTTTTAGGATATAGCGTCTTGGAACGCCAATCATCTTGGAAATACGAATGTTCATATAATTTTTTTTACTGTTTTGGATAGATAAAAAGTTGAACTCTTGGTGCAAACTGTTTTTTGGTCCCTGTTTGACTATTTATTATTTTGGAATATTGTGTGTGAGGGGGAAACAGCAATCCTCAATATCATGAAACGTGCCAGCAGCCCTAGGAGAGGCATTGCACATCGCTGACCGGCTCACCTAAAAATGGCATGATCAAAGTAATAATAATAATGATAATAATAATAAAGATAGCTTATATAGCGCCGCTTCACAAATTTAACTATGCTCTTAGCGCTGTACATCGAGATATAACAATTTCAATAATATAAATTTATACAAAGATGATATTATCATAATACACATTTACAAATATCACTCACGTGCATACATCCTCGTGCACACCACGCGCATACACACTCCCACTCATTAGCAAGTGCTTCCATCCCCCTGCCACTGAGATGTTCATATACCCCCCTGGACAAGCTCACACCATGTCCGTCTCCTCTCTAGACTGTACATACACTCAGCAAGAAAAAGAAAGACTAAATGCAAATTTCATACACAACCCTATGGCTCAATCAAAGCTGAAGCAACTATACAAAAAAGACACATTCAAACAACGAATCTAACTTCACCTAAAACAGTCTATAAAGATGGCAAGGACAATTTACAAGGATTCGCGAAAAAGGTGCGTTTTAAGGGAACTGCGGAAAGAGTCCTTAGAAGCAGAATGGCGAACGGAGGAAGGGAAAGAATTCCAGACAATGGCAGCCGCAGAAGCAAACGAGCGATCTCCAAAAGAAGGCAAGCTTCGCTCGAGAGTTTCCAGTTTGCGACTGTCAGCGCGTGAGCGGAGGTTGTAGTCAGAGGGATTGTCATATGTGACGAGCAGTTCCTTGAGGTATTTAGGGCCATCTTCAAATTTGGCAGAGAAACAGATACAAGCAAGCTTGTATCTGATACGAGCGGACACGGGAAGCCAATGAAGGGAACGAAGAAGTGGTGTGACATGATCAAACTTCTTAGAACGATATATCAATTTGGCGGCAGAGTTTTGTACCTTTTGGAGTGACTCGACAAGTTTTTGATCACAGCCATAGAACAGGCTGTTGCAATAGTCTATTCTGGATAGAACTAGAGAACAGGCTAGAGTTTGAGCGGCTTGGGGGGTAAGATAGTGGCGGATAGAACTGATTTTCCTTACGTTACTGTACGCAATTGTGCGGATGTTTTGGACGTGCTGGGAAAGTAATGAATAATCAAGTGAAATGTTGTCGATTATTTTCAGTCAAAAGTGCGAGGATGACCTTCGATCAACTTCCGGTCTCTGCTGTACAGCTGGTAGAGACTGAGCCAAAGTAATCCCCGTTTCTACCCCCCCCCCCTCTCCTAAAAAAACCCATCTCATATCCCCCCCTCCTCCCAACAATACTAACACACACATACCTGGGCGACCAAGTAGATCACACAAGTGCAGGCAAAGGCTGGAATGATCTTCGACTTCCGGTCTCTGCTGTACAACTGGTAGAGACGGAGCCATAGTCACCCCCGTTTCTATCTTCCCGTCTCCCCATCCCCTCTCGTTATAAGAACATTCACAAACAACCCATCTCATATATCCCCCTCCTTCCAACAATACCCACACACACATACCTGGGCGACCAAGGAGATCACACAAGGGAAGGCAAAGGCTGGAATGATCTTCGACTTCCGGTCTCTGCTGTACAACTGGTAGAGACGGAGCCATAGTCACCCCCGTTTCTATCTTCCCGTCTCCCCATCCCCTCTCGTTATAAGAACATTCACAAACAACCCATCTCATATATCCCCCCCTCCTCCCAACAATACTAACACACACATACCTGGGCGACCAAGTAGATCACACAAGTGCAGGCAAAGGCTGGAATGATCTTCGACTTCCGGTCTCTGCTGTACAACTGGTAGAGACTGAGCCATAGCCACCCCCGTTTCTATCTTCCCGTCTCCCCACCCCCTCCACCTCGTTCTAAGAACATTCTCAAACAACCCATCTCATATATCACCCCCCCCCTCCTCCCAACAATACTCACACACACGTACCTGGGCGACCAAGTAGATCACACACGTGAATGCGAAGGCTGGAATGATCTTCAACTTCTGGTCTCTGATGTAGAGCTGGAAGAGACTCTCCTCTGCCTCGTTGGGGAAGTGGCCGAACACGACCTCCGTGATGGTGGCTTGAGACCGTCCATACGTCACATGCACAGACCCTGCGGGTTTGCCTGGCGAGGACGACGAGGGGTTCGAATTTCTCCTTGCTGTCATCCCGCCCGGGGCCTGAGCGTCGGCCATGGAGACCACTGGTGTTGATTTGGCAATGACGGAACGAAGACACTGTAGGTTTTCCCCCTCACGTATTGCTTACTCAGAGATTAATGAGGGAAAAGAGATCACTGGTGTCTGTTTGGCCATGTTGGGACGAAGATACTGCCGGGTTGTACACTCTCTTTTAGCTTACCCAGAGTTTATCTCACTGTTACAGCGATGGGTGCTGGCCAAGGTGGTCATGATGGGATGGGATATTCCAGTTTTTTTCCCCTCACTGTTATCTTAATCAAAGTTCATCGCACTGTTACAGCGATGGACGCTGGCCATGCGAGACCACTGGTGTCGATTTGGTCATTTTGGGACGAAGATACTCGAGTGTTTTTACCCTCACTTGTATCTTAAACAAAGTTCATCTCACTTTTAAAGCGATGGACGTTGGCCAAGGTGACCACTGGTGTTGATTTGTTCATTTTGGAACAAAAATACTCCAGGTTGTTTTCTTACCCAGAGTTCATCTCACTGTTACAGCGACCATTTGTGTCCCATTTGGCCATGATAGGACAAAGGTACTGTAGGGTTGTCCCCTCCCTTTTAGTTTACTCAGAGTTCCACGCTGGCTTTATACCCCATGAAGCAGAACCGTTCATCTCAATGTTACAACCAAGGGCGTTTGACAGAAAACTACTTGTGTCTGTTTAACCACGAGCGACGACAATAGTTGAGGCTTTTTCTTTGTTATTGCTAACTCAGAGTTACACGCTGGTTAACTGCCTCACAAAGACGAGACTGTGTCTGTTTGGTCACGAGCGACGGCGATAGTTGAAACTTTTCTTTGTTATTGCTAACTCACAGTTACACGCTAGTTATATGCTTCACGAAGACGAGACGCTTGTCTCACTGTTAAAGCGTTGGTCTTTGGTCCACAGAGACCACTTCTGCTGTTTGGCCTTGGTAGGAAGAAGATACTGTAGACATTTCCCTCTCTAGTTGATAGCTCTGAGATACAAGCAGCTGGCTTTATGCCTCACGAAGCAGAAACGCTTGTCTCACTGCTACAGCGATGGAGACGGAGACCACTTTTTACATTTAGTCAAGTTTTTTCTTCTCTGTTTTTGATGCCTTAGACTTACAAGTTAGCTACATGTCTCACGACCTAGAAATGATCATCTGGCGTCGTCATGGCATAATTTTTTCTACCCCCTCTGACGGATTTTTTTGTTCGGCAATTTTATTGTTGGTGTCCATACTTCATTGTGGTGATGAACGGCACATAATATCAATTTCACTTTGTGCTCGAGAAAAGTCTACCGTTGTCATTCTTTTTTAAGTTTATCTGTGCTTCGTCACTCAGCACATCACATAATCCATCAGTTTCACTATATTCCTGAGCAAAACTACCTTTGTCATTGTAAAAGTTTGTCACGTGCATATGTGCTATATTACATAGTACTATAGAGAGTCTGAATATGTTGGCATGTTAATGAACGAGGAAAACAACTTTCAAGTCATATGTTTCCGGTTCATATGTTTCCGGTTCATATGTTTCCGGTTCAAATGTTTCCGGTTCATATGCTTTACGTTGACGTCAATGTGTATGCGAAAAGGTCACTCAGAGTTTTCATTTTGGAATATTCTACAAGTATTCCTTATTGCAAGCTGTGTACGTGTATGTCTATCGGAGAATTGTGAAAAAGAGCTGTTTTGATTGGGTTTTTTATGTGTAGGTTATTCAAGTAAAGCTGGCGAGAGCCTTTGTTTTGTTCTTTCTTTTCCTTAGTTTTCTGGTTTTTTTTCTTCTTTCTTTTCTGTCTATGGTAGAACTTTGCATAATCACACCGGTATCCTGTAACTCATTATTATTCAACCTTGCGTTTTAGCATCGGAAGCATCATTAACGCCGTTAAGAATCATGTCTCCAGAGATTTCTTGCAGAAGAAAACTTCCAAGGACAAAGGTGGTAGATCATTTCCTGCAACAGAAGAGTTGTGAAAATGATTGTAAATATGATCAGGCTAGAAAAGTTGTTGTGAACATTGTTGTATATAGGATAAGGCTGGATGATTTGCTGTGAACATTGTTGTATAGGATAAGGCTGGAAGATTGGTTGTTAATGTGATTGTAGATAGGATTAGGCTTGACAAGTTGTTGTGAACATTGTTGTAGATAGGATTAGGCTAGAAGATTTGTTGTGAAAATAATTGAAGGTGGGATTTAAGGCAACAAGATCTTAGATGAGCTGTCACATGATCATTGTCACAAGAACCCTTCAACCCCAATCCTATCATCAATCATTTTCAATTTCCTCTCGCATCAGCCACAATAACAGAACCGCTTATTGGTGTAAGGTTTCAACATATCAAGGTTCTCAGACTCGCAAGGTATCCCCATTAATAGCAATCGATTACCACGTACTGCGTCGTAAATTATTCGTTCATTTGCTTGTTGGTGCAATGTAAGCTTTGCACAATTATTTGCGACAAATGCAAAGATAATGTTAAAATTCTCTTACAATTTGTTCTTTTTGTCTAGTACTACTTCTTTTGAGCATTCATTTGCAACAGAAAATCAAGACAGAATGATATTCCTCGTTTTTTTTTCTTTCCGCACTTTTCTTCTTCTCATTATTCTTTGTTTAAAAATATAATGTATAACACCTCTGTGCTTTTTGGAATGATCCAACATTCTGTTTTTTTCTTCCTTCCTTTCTTCCTCACGATAGATGCCTCGTGTTAACTATTACCAACTAACCAGCTAACAATCTACCTACCTGATATGTATACGTTTAGCTACATACCCACCTAGCACCCTACCTGTATAAACCTAATCGGCATGTTTGTCCACCTATGTTGATCTGTCTGTCTGTCTGTTTGTCTGTCTAACTGTACTGGTCATTTCTTTAAATGACCCCCCCCCCCCCCAATGAATGTACCACCCCTTATCAAACTCTAAGCAGATGCGTTTGAGTGCAGCTTTATGCAATCAGGCCGTTTGTGTAGATACCAGTTATACGACCGGAAAGGCCATTCATTTTTCTACCATATTCAGCAAACACATTGATTTCTACATGTGTCTTTACAATGCAACAGAGAACAAAGACAGCCTCGCAAAGGAAATAAACACACACACATAAGGCAAACAAAAAAAGAGGTCTGTTTACGGTAACATAGGCCCAAAAAATAGGGTCGGTAGGTCGGAATTTTTTATTTTTATTTTTTTTCTCAAAAAAACCCATATTTTTACGTTATTTTGCCGAATTTTTTTTTCCCCCAAATGCCCAAAAAAAAGTCTAGGGTCGCGCGAAAAAAATAGGGTCGGTCGGGTTACCGTAAACAGACTATTTTTTTTTTTTTTTGCCTGATAGAAGATAATTGATTTTTTTTCAACAACATTGCCAAACTTTGACATCTGCACGGCTTGGGACTACTGGTTCGCTGAAATGTGACGGTCGACAAAAAAGGCTAGACAATTATGCTCTGCGACATTAGTAAGCGCTTCTACAAATCTGTGTGTAAATGTTCACTGCTGTTTTTGCCGAGAACGCCCCACTTCTAGTTGAACACAAGGCGTGTGGTTGCTATGCACACGGGGTACAACCGCACGTGCAAAATGCGAGAGCGAATCGATAGCAATGGTCATTAATCATTCAAGACGGATATTTATCTTAAATTTGCATCGCTGCGCATATATCTGTTTTTTTGTGTCACACACACACAAACACACACACAAACACACACACACACACACACAAGCACACACACGCACACACACACACACACGCACGCACGTACGCACGCACGCACGTACGCACGCACGCACACACACACACACACACACACACACACACACCAATAACCAACATATACCCAAGAATGGTGAATTTCCAGAACGGTTTAACAATCAATACTCTCTACAAAACAAACAAAACGTGTGATTACTTTGTTGCATCTTTTGCGAAAAGCTTCCATAACTAAGCCATGTTTGTTTTCAACATTTCATTACACACAGACGAGCTCTTTACAACATCTCCCACTTTTTACATTTAGTCAAGTTTTGACTAAATGTTTTAACATAGAGGGGGAATCGAGACGAGGGTCGTGGTGTATGCGTGTGTCACTGTGTGTGTGTGTGTGTGTGTGTGTGTGTGTGTGTGTGTGTGTGTGTGTGTGTGTGTGTGTGTGTGCGTGTGCGTGTGTGTGTGTAGAGCGATTCAGAGTAAACTACTGGACCGATCTTTATGAAATTTGACATGATAGTTCCTGGGTACGATATCCCCGGATGTTTATTTCTTTTTTTCGATAAATGTCTTTGATGACGTCATATCCGGCTTTTTGTAAAAGTTGAGGCGGCACTGTCACACCCTCATTTTTCAATCAAATTGATTGAAATTTTGGCCAAGCAATCTTCGACGAAGGCCGGACTTCGGTATTGCATTTCAGTTTGGTGGCTTAAAAATTAATGAATGACTTTGGTCATTAAAAATCTGAAAATTGTAAAAAAATTACTTTTTTATAAAACGATCCAAATTTACGTTCATCTTATTCTTCATCATTTTCTGATTCCAAAAACATATAAATATGTTATATTTGGATTAAAAACAAGCTCTGAAAATTAAAAAAAATTATGATCAAAATTAAATTTTCGAAATCGATTTAAAAACACTTTCATCTATTCTTATTCCTTGTCGGTTCCTGATTCCAAAAAACATATAGATATGATATGTTTGGATTAAAAATACGCCCAGAAAGTTAAAACGAAGAGAGGTACAGTAAAGCGTGCTATGAAGCACAGCGCAACCGCTTCAGCGCCAAACAGGCTCGTCACTTTTACTGCCTAGGTGAACTGCCTGGTATTCCCCCTCTCTTGGGGAAGATCGCATCACTTCTTTTTTTACTTCTTTTCTCTCAAGGCAATACAATGTGTAGCCCATCAACGAAAGCTAGGGTTAATTTTGTATGGCGTTGGTGTTTTTCTCTTTATCTATTTACACATATATTGTTATTGCGAGTGGAAGGGCTTCCCGGGATCACGACGATAAATAATTCTCGCGAACAAACACGATTACATCCTTTGTCGGGAAGAACACTTAGCAAGGCGGGTTAAATTTATGTCACGCGACTTGACTTGTAAGCCAGGTATTAACAGGTGCAAATCGATCCACCTGATGTTAGCAAAGTCAGACTTCGTATGGTTTTCTAACGCTACACTGGCAGGGAAACTAATACCACAGTCACACAGTGCTACGTCCTTACCACGACCATGCCGATCACGCCGATTTGAAAAAGTTATCAAATCGGGGGCATATCGCCGTCAAAATCAAGCACATGGCAAATAACAAAAAAAACCAAGAAATTCCTCCGAGGTAGGAAAAACACCCCCGTCCTTACCATTCTCACTGCCACCAACTGAGAAGGTTATTTCCCTTGGACCATTAATATGTCCCTCTATAAGTCCTTGTAGAATCTTAATCCACCAATAACTCCCTAACCGTGTGTTTGACTGGTCCCAATTTTTGTAAGGACCGTCTCAGGAATGTATAGAACCTGTTCACCAAGTTTGGTGACGATCGGTCCATTCATTCTTGAGATCTATATGCGAACACAAACACACAAACAAACAAACACATCGACCGAATCCTATACAAACCCCTATACCGGGGGTGTAAATACATCACGACTGTACTGCTCCACGAACCGGCTACGCTTGTTTTGTGCAGTTCACAGTAAGGTCCGTTCACACAGCAATACGTCCTTGCCACGACCATGCTGATCAAGCCGACCTGAAAAAAAAATCAAATCGGGGCATTTCGCCGTCAAAATCCAGCACATGGTTCGTAATACCATAGTCACATAATATAGACGCCGCTTCTGCTACGACGGAAAAGTGTCCGAGAGCGTGGCCAATCGTGGGCCAAACGTGGTAGGATCTCCATGAGCGTGGTTTGGTCGGGATCTGCTAGGTCGGGAAGCTTGTACGCTCTCCCCATGCACGCTGATGTTGAACTGCACAAAATAAGTGTAGTCGTGCACAGTCGTGATGCAGTTTTTTTTATTTGCCATGTGCTGGGTTTTGACGGCGAGCCCCGATTTGATAACTTTTTCAGATCGGTGTGATCGGCATGGTCGTCGTAAAAACGTAGAGCTGTGTGACGGGAGCCATAACAACAAGAAGAGCAAACGCTCGATCGAGTCACTTTCGCAGTTCTGAATATTATATGAGGCATCAGATGGACAGGAAGAAATTGCTATTCACAACACAATGAGTCACGTTCACATAAAATTTGAGCCCGGTCACTTTTATAGTTTCCGAGAAAAGCCCAACGTTAAGTTGTGTGTTGCCGAACAGAAAAGGCTAGTTATCTCCCTTGTTTTTCTGATAACGTTCGTAAAAGGCTACAGATGTAAATACTTTGATGTAAAGAATAATCCTACAAAGTTTCAATCACATCCGATGAACTTTGTCAAAGATATAAAATGTCTAATTTTTCCTTTGACGCTGACCTGTGACCTTGAAAAAGGTCAAAGGTCAACGAAACCATCGTTAAAGTGTAGAGGTCATTGGAGGTCACGACTAAACAAAATATGAGCCCGATCGCTTTGATAGTTTCCGAGAAAAGTCCAACGTTAAGGTGGTGTCTACGGACGGCCGGCCGGACGGCCGGCCGGACGGCCGGCCGGACAGACTAACACTGACCGATTACATAGAGTCACTTTTTCTCAAGTGACTCAAAAACTACATCACGACTGTACTGCGCCCAGACCCGGCTACGCTTGTTTTGTGCAGTTCAAAATAAGCGTAGGGAGAGCGTGCAGCTTTGCGACCTAGCAGATCCCAACCCGGCCAAACCACGCTCATATATATCTTCCCACGTTTGGCCCACGATTGGCCACGCTCTCCGACAAATGTACAACGGAGTAGAAGCGGCGTCTCTGTGTGACTGGGATATAAAGCGTATAGGGAGAGCGTACAGCTTCCGACCTAGCAGATCCCACCCCGACCAAACCACGCTCATGGAGACCCTCCCACGTTTGGCCCACGATTGGCCACGCTCTCGGACACTTTTCCAGCGTAATAGAAGCGGCGTCTATGTGTGACTGGGGTATTAGGATGTGTGCAATCTATTATCAGCATGTCTCTAGCAACAGACGTAGAGATGGTGAGTGCTGAATGCACACCGATAAAAGCTGTAGTGATAAAGGTGAGAGATTCTGATCTGAGCACGCGCGAACAGAGTACAGTACTGGCCAAGGAGAAGGCCATATTGATGCCCACGGAATAATGTATAAAACACAGGTACACGACACTGCCAGGGAGGGGGGGGGGGGGGTAGCGGGGGTCGAGCTCCTCTCTTGCCTTCGAATACAACATGAAGAAATATCATCCCACCCGCCGCCCCAGATTGAAATGTTCCTTAACCGCATTGTCATCACAAATTCCCAACCTTGGGCAATTAAAGATTCTGTATTCTGTATTATGTTACCCAGAGTCGTGTGACTGTGGTTTAAATGCGATTGGCATGCAAATTGGAAACTTCATGTTGCTGAAAAGTAGATTCGAAGTTATGTACAGGAATTCACAACAGACATCAGTTGACCAGCATAATACCATGTTTCTCTTACAGCCCCCAAAAAACACCTTTTCGAAAACAACAATGCAGGTTGGTAGTCGCCTGCAAACCACTTACACACACACACACACACACACACGCGCGCGCGCGCGCGCGCGCACACACACACACACACTGCGTCAGTTGTGAAAAAGAGATTGAACTCTTCTCCTGCCTTCGAATACAGCAGGAAGAAATCTCATTCTCTCCCACCCCACCATCCCACCCACCCCGCCCACACTCCCTTTCAAATTACCAAGTGTCGTGTGACTGTGGTTTACAAGCGACTATCTTCCCGTGCTGAAAATATTGCCAATCGACATAATATATCCGTCCAGGATTTTGATTGGATAAGAGCATCTTTCCACTTGGACATATACCAACAGTCAGCGGCATAGTAGCTTTCTGGGCAGAGTGGGCATAGTGGGTGTGTGTGTGTTGAATTCATTTCGGAAATGGCACCAGTGTCAATTTGCGAAATTGGGTCAACACAAGTTCTCACTCCACGCAGGACGCTTGCTGCAAGGCCGTTTATGACTTGTATGCGTCCCAAGTTAAACGATGCTCTTACACACACACACACACAACACACAACACACAACACACACACACACACACACACACACACACACACAACACAACACAACACAACACAACACACACACACACACACACGCACGCACGCACGCACGCACGCGCGCGCGCACGCACGCACGCACACACACACACACACAACACAACACACACAACACAACACACACACACACAACACACACACACGCACACACACACACACACACACACACACACACACACACACAGTCGTTTGTTTCCGATGTCAAGGCCAATATAAATGTTGTCTGTCTGGCCAATATAAATGTTGTCTGTCTGGCCAATATAAATGTTGTCTGTCTGGCCAATATAAATGTTGTCTGTCTGGCCAATATAAATGTTGTCTGTCTGGCCAATTAAAAGACTGTTGGGTCGAACTTGATTGAATGTAAGGTTTTGTTTTGTTATAAATTAGACGTTCCAATAGCATACCACTATTGTTTGTTGATTCTGAATTTTGGAACTTTGGCATTCTATCTGTCTTTGGACTATGGTTTTTATTGAAGTTTGTTTTTTATTCACACAAGCGCATGTTTCTCTCTGTGTCTCTCTCTCTTTCTCTCGATCTCTCTCTTTATCTCTGTCTCTCTGTCTCTGTCTGTCTCTGTCTGTCTGTCTGTCTGTCTCTGTCTCTCTCTACCTCCCTCCCCCTCTCTCTCTCTCTCCCTCCCTCTCTCTCTCCCTCTCTCTCTCTCCCTCTCTCTCTCTCCCTCTCTCTCTCCCCCCTCTCTCTCTCTCTCTCCCTCTCTCTCCCCTCTCTCTCTCTCCCTCCCCCCTCTCTCTCTCTCTTTCCCTCCTCCCGCTCTCTCTCTCTCTCCCCCTCTCTCTCTCACCCCTCTCTATCTCTTTCTCCCTCCCCCTCTCTCTCTCCCTCCCTCTCTCTCTCTCTCTCTCTCTCTCTCTCTCTCTCTCTCTCTCTCTCACGCCCAAACACGACAATCTTCTTTTTAAGAATCAATAAGAAAACCTGCGACAGAGTTCACTAGGACTACAAAATAACACAATCTTTTTTTTTCTTCTGTGCAGAGTTCAAGCAAAAGGCAACCAGAGTTAAAAAAAAAATCACTTTGTGCCTATAAACATGAATTGAAGTGCGGCAATTACTTTAAACTCAATTAGTTTTATTGAGAAAACGTTTTCACGTTGCCTTTTAAGAGTTGTCCCCGAGTACGCAGTAGGAGGGTCCAGCAGACTTTAATTGTGTGTGTGTCTGTCTGTCTCGACTTAACAGCTTATTGCTGGGAAACTGCTGGGCGCAGTTCTTTCAAAAGTTGATACACTAACTTGATAATAGGTCCGATTGATCGTATTAAAACTTCATAATGTTACCTGGGACCTAAATGCGAAATATTCCACAAAAACGACTCTTAACGGCGGGCGCGATTCGCGGTGGGATAGAACAGCCGTTCGGCTGATAAACCGCCCAGCCAAGCCAGCGACACCACACCAGGCTTTGCGTGCTTTGCGTGCGTGTACCACTGCGCGAGGAGTATAGGCATTTGAGTTCACTGGCGAATGTCAGATTTGTTGGCTTGGAGGAAAGCGTTTCCGACTATGGCCAAAGAGATCCGGGTTCGATTCCGGGCATGGGCGGTCTATTTTTTTTTAAATTCTTGTTTACTATTGTTTATTATGAACGTTTCAATGTTTTATTTTACTGTAATAATTTTTTTAATTGTGTAAAATAAATATATATATATATATTTTTTTTAATTCCAAGTGATCCGGGTGGAAAGCGATTCGTCTATGGCCAAAGTGATCCGGGTTCGATTCCCGGCATGAGCGGTCTATTTTTTATTTTTTATTTTTTTAATCCAAGTGATCCTGGTGGAAAGCGATTCGTCTATGGCCAAAGTGATCCGGGTTCGATTCCCGGCATGGGCGGTCTATTTTTTTTATTTTTTAAATTCTTGTTTACTATTGTTTATTATGAACGTTTTAATGTTTTATTTCACTCTAATAATTTTTTTAATTGTGTAAAATAAATAAACAATTTTTTTTTTTAAATCAAAGTGATCCGGGTTCGATTCCCGGCATGGGCGGTCTATTTTTTTTTTTAAATTCTTGTTTACTATTGTTTATTATGAACGTTTTCATGTTTTATTTTACTCCAATAATTTTTTTAATTGTGTAAAATAAATTTAAAAAATTTTTTTTTTTTTAAATCCACGTGCACAAGACAAAAACTTTCATACTGGGGGAGCGAGCCAGTCTGAAGAGTACTCGGGTCCAGCGCCAGCGTTTTTTATTTTAAACATCATTCTGATAGCGTCTTTTACCTTGAAGCCAAAGGGCGGACTGTCATAAAACTGGTGCACTGTGTTTTCTTTTAAAGTAATTTCTAAAGCAGAAAGGCCAACCCTCTCCGTGACATTTTGAAGACAATTTTCAACTGTTTTGATATTTCCGTCTCAACCGGCCCCCGTACCGCAGTGGTTATGGGCAGAATATACCTGTGCAGTTTCAGCGGCACAGACGACGCACGGCCTATTAGTTATGCCGCGATTGGGATTATGACGAGTACTTGGCCTGTTTTCCTTTCATGCAACGTGTAGCGGGCTGGGATAACCTGCAGTGCGTCGTCGGTCCTGCTGAAGTTACATATGGTGAGCAGAGCCCCTTAGTGCATCGGGCTGTGGGCCGGGAGGTCGTGGGTTCGAATCCCATCGAATCCCATCAGAGTCGTGTCGGTTTTTCGGGCTACGGCCGGTGTAACACGAAATTTTTACTCCACGAAACTTGTATACATTTTTACAAATCATGGGTTAACAAGTGTTCGCCATGACCCACCCAATCTCCGTGCGGAAATGGTTTTCATTGTTAATTGTCAATTAGTCCAAGTAATACATCACCAAGGCATCATTGACTCACGTTGCACTTGTTAAATTTAGTATGAAT
>NC_090255.1:32324792-32327292 GCF_037325665.1 Littorina saxatilis
CTGTAATCCATGTCAGAGTTCGGTGGGTTATAGAAACACGAAAATACCCAGCATGCTTCCTCCGAAAACGGCGTATGGCTGCCTAAATGGCGGGGTAAAAAACGGTCATACACGTAAAATTCCACTCGTGCAAAAAAACACACGAGTGTACGTGGGAGTTTCAGCCCACGAACGCAGAAGAAGAAGAAGAAGAATAAAACGTGTTCTAAAACTAATCATTTCTGTTTTCGAATCCTGCTTTTGAATTGAAGCGTCCCAAGTCTGCTTGTTTTGAATTTGAGAGCAAAAACAAATTCGTTTACAACTGTTATTTTCGCGTTTTACCTGTTGTTTTTTTTTTTTTTTTTTTTTTTGCTTAACGCCCAGGTGACCACGTAGGGCCATATCAGGGCGGTGCTGCTTTGACATATAACGTGCGCCACACACAAGACAGAAGTCGCAGCACAGGCTTGATGTCTCACCCAGTCACATTATTCTGACACCGGACCAACCAGTCCTAGCACTAACCCCATAATGCCAGACGCCAGGCGGAGCAGCCACTAGATTGCCAATTTTAAAGTCTTAGGTATGACCCGGCCGGGGTTCGAACCCATGACCTCCCGATCACGGGGCGGACGCCTTACCACTAGGCCAACCGTGCCGGTGTTTAACCTTTTCTAAATCGTCTGATCTATGTATTTGTGATTTGTGTTAACGCTTGAGTTACCTTGATTGACACCGCACGACGATTGCTTGGAAAGGATCACGGTTGCCGTCAGTTCCTGTCACGTGGCATGGGCGAGCTCGATCAATAATGTACGACAGTTCCCTGCTTTCCTCACCCTTCCGATTTGCTGCTCGCACGATTAATGAGCTATTGAGTGTCTGAGTGTTGCTGGGTTGGTCTTTTTCTTGGCTGAATAGCTTCCTTTTTTCACCCCCGGTATAGGGGTGTGTATAGGATTCGCTCGATGTGTTTGTTTGTTTGTTTGGGTGTGTGTTTGTGTTCGCATATAGATCTCAAGAATGAACGGACCGATCGTCACCAAACTTGGTGAACAGGTTCTATACATTCCTGAGACGGTCCTTACAAAAATTGGGACCAGTCAAACACACGGTTAGGGAGTTATGGGTGGATTAAGATTCTACAAGGACTTATAGAGGCACATATTAATGGTCAAAGGGAAATAACCTTCTCAGTTGGTGGCAGTGAGAATGGTTATTTCCCTTTGACCAACGGGGGTGTTTTTCCTACCTCGGAGGAATTTCTTGTTTTATCTGCAAGGATGGAAGATGTGGTTGTCTCTGCCGTGTTCTTAACAACGCTCTGCCTCATTTCGTTCAGATTCTCACTGATACTTTCTAGGCGACCCTGTAACAATGTGTGTGCGTGTGTTTGTGTGTTTGTTCTGTTTAAAACCAGTCTTGATCTAAGGACTATGTCCGCGGTCGACAATAAAAGCTGGTTCTTGTGTGTGACTGTGTACGTAGATGTTAGTTAGAGTGCCTTGGAGAATGATGAGCATATGAGCTTGCGGCGATCTTTTTTTTTTTTTTTTTTTTTTGAAGATGAAAGTCGCTTGTTCATTTCAATGCTTGTTATTCTCCCAGGTGCCAGGAGAAAGGTTCCGTATAACTCTCGCTTACTCCATTACACATGTCGTGTGCATAAAGAGCGCTTACTTCCCTTTGGTTATTTGATATCTGCCGTGTTCATTATCTGTCGGTGAAGCATAACCTTGATAAAAAAAATTGTTAACTGCCTTTTCCCGTAAAACCCTCCCCCCCCTCCTTTTCCCCATGCAGTACCACGAAAGAAGCAAACGAAAGAGATCATGCAAGTGTGGCTAGACCTACTTACGTATGTACGTAAGATTAAACAACCTGCCTCCCTATACGTAGCTACAACTATGCTACAAACATACAGCCAACCAGAGAGCCAGACAGCAAACCAACAGACACAAAACGGACGGACAGACTGACGAAGAACACACACAGACACAGAGACACATATAACTGCACACACACACATATAGACGCAGACTCAATGACATGCGCACACAAAGTCATGACATAACATAGAAAGACAAACAGTAGACAGACAGACAGACCGACCGACAAACAGATAGACAAACAGTAGACAGACAGACCGACCGACAGACAGACCGACAGACAGATAGATAGACAGACAGACCGACCGACAGACAGATAGACAAACAGTAGACAGACAGACCGACCGACAGACAGATAGACAAACAGTAGACAGACAGACAGACCGACCGACAGACAGATAGACAAACAGTAGACAGACAGACAGACCGACAGACAGACCGACAGACAGATAGACAAACAGTAGACAGACAGACAGACAGACAGACAGAAAGACAAACAGTAGACCGACAGACCGACAGACAGATAGACAAACAGTAGACAGACAGACAGACCGACAGACAGAAAGACAAACAGTAGACCGACAGACCGACAGACAGATAGACAAACAGTAGACAGACAGACAGACAGA
>NC_090255.1:32329792-32334792 GCF_037325665.1 Littorina saxatilis
TTTATTGCTAAATTCCACGGACGTCTCTGATTGCTTGCTAGCACACAACGCACCCGTTTTGTGATCAATCTTGTTAAGCTCTAGCGCTTTGTTTGTCTCACATTTTTCTTTCAATTGTATTAGCTCTACAATTCATTCACTGTGTTAATGTAGACTGTACGTATCAGGGGCGGATCCAAAAATCCCGGAACCCCCCCCCCCCCCCTCCCTCCTAGCCTAAACTAAAAACAAGTCACGTAAGGCGAAATTACTACATTTAGTCAAGCTGTGGAATTCACAGAATGAAACTGAACGTAGTCCGCCGCTAGTGCAAAAGGCAGTGAAAGTGACGAGTCTGTTTGGCGCGGTAGCGGTTGCGCAGTGCTTCATTGCACGCTTTACTGTACCTCTCTTCGTTTTAACTTTCTGAGGGTGTTTTTAATTCAAACATATCATATCTATATGTTTTTGGAATCAGGAACCGACAAGAAATAAGATGAAATAGTTTTTAAAACGATTTCGGAAATTTAATTTTAATCATAATTTTTATATTTTTTAATTTTCAGAGCTTGTTTTTAATCCAAATATAACATATTTATATGTTTTTGGAATCAGAAAATGATGGAAAATAAGATGAACGTAAATTTGGATCGTTTTATAAAAATAAAAATTTTGTTACAATTTTCAGATTTTTAATGACCAAAGTCATTAATTAATTTTTAAGCCACCAAACTGAAATGCAATACCCAAGTCCGGCCTTTGTCGAAGATTGCTTGGCCAAAATTTCAATCAATTTGATTGAAAATGAGGGTGTGACAGTGCCGCCTCAACTTTTACAAAAAACCGGATATGACGTCATTTAAGACATTTATCGAAAAAAGAAAAAAAACATCCGGGGATATCATTCCCAGGAACTCTCATGTCAAATTTCATAAAGATCGGTCCAGTAGTTTAGTCTGAATCGCTCTACACAACACACACGCACAGACACACACAGACACACACAGACACACACAGACACACACACACACACACACACACACACACACACACACACACACACACACACACACACACACACACACACACACACATACACCACGACCCTCGTCTCGATTCCCCCTCTAAGTAAAACTGAAGGCTCAGATTGCACCAGATTTGTATCACATTCTTCCGCGGGGGCATGCCCCCGAAGCCCCCTAGGAACCGGCCTTTGTCTTCTAAATGACGGTTCTGGAAGGTAGTTGGGTAATTTGCTGCCTTAGGTTGCACCAGATCGGTCAATTTTCCTATTTTTGATCCAAATTTCTCCTCAAATTTACTTTTTTGAAGATGTATTAGGGGAAGTTTCTTGGCTCAGATTGCACCAGAGTGCTCCATTTTCGTGCCCTCTACTAAACGCTTTGCGTCGTCGAATTGTCCCTGAAGAAATGTTGAACCCCCCCCCCCCCCTTAAAAATGATGTGATCCGCCCCTACGTATATATACCAACTTCAATATTTCCGCAGTTCAATTCTTCACAAAATCCTTCCCGTGTAAACCCTTTGTGGTCAATCTTGTCAACGCTCCACACTTTGCGCATCTCAGCATTTCCAAAGGGTGTACATACTACAGGGCAAACTATCTACACCTATTCCGGTTTCCTTAATGTACTTCCTTCCCGTTTAAACACGTTGTTATCTATCATGTCACGACTCACCTTTCGCGTATGTCTTCATGTTCAACCAATGCAAGCCTACATCGAAAGTGTTTACATAATTATATACTATCTACAGCTATTCAAATCGACCCGCTGTCCATTTTTTCTTTCTTCAGTTTTAAAGATTCTTTCTTTTCCACAAATCTTTTTAAGGTTCGACGCATTGTGTGTCTCAGGCTTTTTTTATTCGTTTTTGTGTGTTTTTGTTATCCACTAAGGAGTACATTATATTCAAGATTTTCATCCATATTTCTAAACACACTCCCTGCAGACTAATTTGGCCAAGATATATATTCCTTAGCGTATCAACGCTTTGTGATTGAACAGACGAATTTCGGAAATAACTCCGTGGGGTTTGTATGGGTTGAGAAAGAGTGAATGCCCTTGCTTTTCCTTTGACAAATAACTTCACACGCTCTCCTGTCCACGTGTTTACGACACACCCTTCGCTAGTGATTGGCCCCTCCAATGTTTGTCCGAGTAAAACGCAAGGGCATTCACTCTTTCACAACCTATACAAACCAGACAGAGTTATTTTCGGAATACGTCTATTTGCCAATGATCGACGCTTTGTGCGTCTCAGATGATCCATCCAGTTAGGTGTAGGCCTACACGTACATTCGATTTGGAGAGTTAATCTGTACTTTCTGCACACGCACACACACACACACACACACACACACACACACACACACCTAATCTCTCTACGTTTCAATTATTCAAAGATACCTTGTCTCCCGTGTAAATAAAACGACTATAAACACCCACAAGGGCTGAGGGGCTTGAAGCGAAAGCGGGTGAAACCCTAAAACGGGTGAGAACAAACCGCTCGGTCTGATTCATTAAAATCACAACAAATCTCAATGTGAACCAATTCAACACTGCCGTTGACTCCCACCCGGTTGGTAACTCTCTCGTGCACCTCGGCCTTGAGATTTATTCCAGGATTTACCGTGGGATCATAGCATCCTTCCACTTGAACACATACCAAAATGCCACGGCGTAGCTGATTTCTGCGCAGAGAAGTAACTTTGTTTGTTTGTTTGTTTGCTTAACGCCCAGCCGACCACGAAGGGCCATATCAGGGCGGTGCTGCTTTGACATATAACGTGCGCCACACACAAGACAGAAGTCGCAGCACAGTTTGTTTGTTTGTTTGTTTGCTTAACGCCCAGCCGACCACGAAGGGCCATATCAGGGCGGTAGTCGCAGCACAGGCTTCATGTCTCACCCAGTCACATTATTCTGACACCGGACCAACCAGTCCTAGCACTAACCCCATAATGCCAGACGCCAGGCGGAGCAGCCACTAGATTGCCAATTTTAAAGTCTTAGGTATGACCCGGCCGGGGTTGGAACCCACGACCTCCCGATCACGGGGCGGACGCCTTACCACTCGGCCAACCGTGCCGGTCTAGAGAAGTAACTGTTGTTGTTAATCAATTAATTTCGTAAAGAACACAATTATCAATCCGCACATTTGTTCAGCCAAAGAATCCTATTCTGCGCAGTAAGCATCCTTGCCGTTAATTTGTGTCCATGTGTCATGTGTCTATGAAGGAGGGATGGTAGGGCTGGACCATGTGTCATGTGTCTATGAAGGAGGGATGGTAGGGCTGGACCATGTGTCATGTGTCTATGAAGGAGGGATGGTAGGGCTGGACCATGTGTCATGTGTCTATGAAGGAGGGATGGTAGGGCTGGACCATGTGTCATGTGTCTATGAAGGAGGGATGGTAGGGCTGGACCATGTGTCATGTGTCTATGAAGGAGGGATGGTAGGGCTGGACCATGTGTCATGTGTCTATGAAGGAGGGATGGTAGGGCTGGACCATGTGTCATGTGTCTATGAAGGAGGGATGGTAGGGCTGGACCATGTGTCATGTGTCTATGAAGGAGGGATGGTAGGGCTGGACCATGTGTCATGTGTCTATGAAGGAGGGATGGTAGGGCTGGGACATGTGTCATGTGTCTATGAAGGAGGGATGGTAGGGCTGGACCATGTGTCATGTGTCTATGAAGGAGGGATGGTAGGGCTGGACCATGTGTCATGTGTCTATGAAGGAGGGATGGTAGAGCTGGACCATGTGTCATGTGTCTATGAAGGAGGGATGGTAGGGCTGGACCATGTGTCATGTGTCTATGAAGGAGGGATGGTAGAGCTGGACCATGTGTCATGTGTCTATGAAGGAGGGATGGTAGGGCTGGACCATGTGTCATGTGTCTATGAAGGAGGGATGGTAGGGCTGGGACATGTGTCATGTGTCTATGAAGGAGGGATGGTAGGGCTGGACCATGTGTCATGTGTCTATGAAGAAGGGATGGTAGGGCTGGACCATGTGTCATGTGTCTATGAAGGAGGGATGGTAGGGCTGGACCATGTGTCATGTGTCTATGAAGGAGGGATGGTAGGGCTGGACCATGTGTCATGTGTCTATGAAGGAGGGATGGTAGGGCTGGACCATGTGTCATGTGTCTATGAAGGAGGGATAGTAGGGCTGGACCATGTGTCATGTGTCTATGAAGGAGGGATGGTAGGGCTGGACCATGTGTCATGTGTCTATGAAGGAGGGATGGTAGGGCTGGACCATGTGTCATGTGTCTATGAAGGAGGGAGGGTAGGGCTGGACCATGTGTCATGTGTCTATGAAGGAGGGATGGTAGGGCTGGACCAAGCGTATGAGAAGGAGGGGCGTCCAAAAAGAGGCAGTGGTACTTGGGCTAGCCAGGCAGCAAGGATCCCCTCCCCCCCCTCCAGATTCTATTGAAATGTAGAATTTTTAAAAATGTTACTTTCAGAGCAGCCGTACTATTGCTAAATGAAAACCAATACAAATCGCAAGCAGTCATTTGAGCTGCCAGTAGAATTTGAAAGGGGTATTTTTGGTCTCTTCTTATTAAGAAACAAGGTAAGGGGGCGGGAGTGCTTCCGGAACCCAACCCCCCTCCCCCCCCCCCCCCCCCCCCCCCCGTAGCCTTCCCTTCCCCACCCGCCTTTCAGAACCAGCCCTGATTGGTGTTCTCACCAGTAACAACCTGCACAGATCTGCGGTGCTGAACACGATCGTGTACGCCGAAAGGGCGGTACCCCGAAGTCTTTCCACGGTCCAGCTCATTAACGTTATACTTCTCTCCCCGTGACAACGCTTTCTGATCAATCGTATCAAGGGTTGACACTGTGTGTGTCTCTGCTTTGCTATCCAATTACGCGTACATTCTATTCGGGGTGTGCAAACATATACTTACCATGTACATACTCCAATTTTCGCCGCAGTTTAGTTCTTTAAAAATACATAATTACTTCCCGCGAAAACACTTTGTG
>NC_090255.1:32339792-32404357 GCF_037325665.1 Littorina saxatilis
GTGGGTTCGAGTGCTAGTCTTTCGGATGAGACGAAAAACCGAGGTCCCGTGTACACTACATTGGGGTGTGCACGTTAAAGATCCCACGATTGACAAGAGGGTCTTTCCTGGCAAAATTGTATAGACATAGATAAAAATGTCCATCAAATACCCGTGGTACTTGGAATAAAGTAAAAAAAATTCCATCTCACACGGCATTAAGTCTCAGGAAACATGAATACACGCATGCAGGAAAAAAAAATATGGGTAGCGCCGTATGTATGGCAGCTCGCCTTCCCCGGGGAGAAAGCAGCCCGAATTTCCATGAGGGTAACCTCACTGGACTGTAAATCTTATCCAATCCAATCCAAATCTTCCCCTCTGCCCAACCCCCAGATTATTTCCACTGTCCGACCTACCACAACCGATACATGTAGTTAACAAAGCGATGGACATGAAACAAAATTACCAAGCCAATAGACACCCTTACAAAATGTAGAGCATTAGGATGGCAGAACCTCCATGGGTCGCGACACACAGCGCGGGACATTCAAATCAATCTGTCCATCTGCTCACTACCCAGATGACCACCACCACTGACAACACCACCACGACCACAATCAGGATGACAGAACCCCTTACTTACGAGGTACATCTGTTCATCAGCCAATCTCTCCATTTGCTCATCACCCAGATGACTACCACTGTCACCACTACCACAACCAACAATAAACAAAGTAATGGAAATGAAACAAAATGACCAAGCGAAAAGTACACCCTTACAAAATATGAAATATTAGGATGGCAGGACCATCAAAAATCGCGTAACACAGCCGGACATTAAAATCAATCTGTCCATCTGCTCATCAACTAGATGACTATCACCACCACCGCCACCACCACTACCACCACAACCGATAATAAAGTAATTGAAATAAAACAAATTTACCAAGCCCAGGGTGCACTCTAGCGAAATGATGAGCATTGGGATGTCAGAACCTCCACGGGTCGCGTCAGACATCAGGGCATTGCAATCAATCTACCCCTCTGCTCATCACCCAGATGACTTCCACAACTGTCACCACCACCACAACCGATAATAAAGCAATGAAAATAAAACAAAACTCCCAAGGTATACCCTTACAAAATGTAGAGCATCCGGATAGCAAAAGACATCATGGCAGCTTAATCGATCTGCCCATCTGCTCATCACCCAGATGACTACCACTACCAATACCGCTACCATCACTACCACATAAAGCAAACTTACCAAGCCAAAGATACACTCTAGCGAAATGTTGAGCATTGGGACTGCAGAACCACCACGGGTTACGACAGACATCATGACATTGCAATCGATCTGCCCATCTATTCATCACCCAGATGACTACCACTACCAATACCGCTACCACCACTACCACATAAAGCAAACTTACCAAGCCAAAGATACACTCTAGCGAAATGTTGAGCATTGGGACTGCAGAACCACCACGGGTTACGACAGACATCATGACATTGCAATCGATCTGCCCATCTATTCATCACCCAGATGACTACCACTACCAATACCGCTACCATCACTACCACATAAAGCAAACTTACCAAGCCAAAGATACACTCTAGCGAAATGTTGAGCATTGGGACTGCAGAACCACCACGGGTTACGACAGACATCATGAGATTGCAATCGATCTGCCCATCTATTCATCACCCAGATGACTACCGCTACCACCACCAACCCTACCACCGACAAAAAAAACCACCACACAAAGAGATTGAATTGAAACAAAATTGCCAAGCACAAAATGCACCTCTGCAAAATGTTGAGCATTAGAATGGCAGAACTGTCCATCTGCTCATCAACTAGATGACTATCACCACCACTGCCACCACCACTACCACCACAACCAATAATAAAGTAATTGAAATAAAACAAATTTACCAAGCCCAGGATGCACTCTAGCGAAATGATGAGCATTGGGATGTCAGAACCTCCACAGGTCGCGACAGACATCAGTGCATTGCAATCAATCTGCCCATCTCCCAGATAACTATCACCACCACCACCACCACCACTGCCACCACAACCGATGATAAAGTGACAAAAATGAAGCAAAATTACCAAGCCAAGATACACCCTAACAAAATGTTGATCATCAGGATGGCAGAACCTCCACGGGTCGGGACAAACAGCGCGGGACATTGAAATCAATATGTCCATTTGCTCATCATCCAGATGACCACCACCACTGACATCACCACCACGACCACAAGCAGGAGGACAGAACCTCTTACTTACAAGGTACACCTCTGCAAAATGTGGGAAATTAAGATGGCAGAACCACCACGAGCTGTGAAACACAGCGGGACATTGCAACCAGTCTGCCCATCTGCTCATCGCCCAGCTGGCCACTACCTCCTCCTCCTCCTCCTCCTCCACCACCACCACCGCCAGCAGGAGGGGGGCGGAAGCCCTTACTTGCCAACCATACCACCAACTTTCTCTCCAACCCGTTGACATCCAGCTGGCCAGCCACCACTATTTCATCACGCGCCATTTTGGCCACGTCTTCCGAGGCCTGTTTATCTTTAGGCTTCAGCCAGGTGACTGGAAGACCTCCTTTGCGAAGTCCTGATACGAAGTTAGAGTTGTCCACGAAGCCACAGGCTGACAGCACGAAGACGTCCCTGGGATGAAGCGGAAGGTCTGTGATGTTGGTTGGCCGACCTGGAACTGTTACAAGAAACACAATCCCATATAACATTACAAAACTGACAGTAAGACCCCCCACCCCCCACCCCCAACAACAGCAACAACAAGGAGAAACTTTCGCAAAAAAACCCCAATGCCATACAGGGCCGGACTAGGTAAGTACTAGGGGGTGGGGGGTACAGATGGGGGTCCAGGGGGCGAAGCCCCCTTGGTGGGGATTGCAAGCTGAACGTTTTTTGATGTTTCTGGAGGGAAAGGAAGCCTCTCCTTGAACGAAAAAGGTAAATTCGACAGCAAGCTGTATAGGCAATGAAGAAGAATTGATCCAGATGCAACCCCCCCTCCCTCCCCCACAAAAAAAGCGTTTGGGAGGTACATGCTTAAGCCAGGGAGGGGGGGGGTGCGCAACCCCTGTAACCCCCCCCCCCCCCCTAGTCCGGTCCTGCCATATAACGATTGTTAAACGACAGAGAGATAAAAAGGAAAAAAGACAAGAACAATGAGGACAATAGATGAAATGTTTGCAACGTGTGGCATAATGTGCACACGCAAATTGCACAGTGACGTAAGAATATTACGATAACTTGTTCCAGATTCTGTACTCTCTAGAACGTACAGAATCTCTTTCTTCGAATATGACCGGAGCAAGAGTGATTTGATACCCTTCTGAATTCTATAGAGCCTAACAATTCAAGTAAGATTTAGAAGATATATTTTACCAAAATATCTTGATTTTACGCATAGCGTATACTGCCACATTTGCTCATTGACTTTACAATCCAACAACTTTTTATGTTGCGCTGGAACAGAAAAAAAATGAAAGAGAGAGAGAGAGAGAGAGAGAGAGAGAGAGAGAGAGAGAGAGAGAGAGAGAGAGAGAGAGAGAGACAGACAGAGACACAGAGAGAGAGAGAGAGACAGAGAGACAGAGAGAGAGAGACAGACAGAGACAAAGAGAGACAGAGAGAGAGACAGAGAGAGAGAGAGACAGAGAGAGAGACAGAGAGAGAGAGAGAGAGAGAGACAGACAGAGAGACAGACAGAGACAGACAGAGAGAGACAAAGAGAGACAGAGAGTCTGGAGTCTGGAGTCTGGATGGTTTATTGATTAGGCCTTGGGCCCATTTCAATTCGGGGTGTACAAAGTTTCAAAATTACATGCTTCATGAATAATAATCATAATAATATTAATCATAATAATAATCATCATCATCGTAATGACAGTCGACATGACGACAGTGAAATCAGGTATTTACAACGCAAAACGTTTGAAAAAGGACAGTAATGCATCAACACAAAATCCAGTCTCTGTCACACTTCACTCATGTCTCTCTGTCATCCTTCCATCCATCCATCCATCCATCCATCCATCCTTCCATCCATCTCATGTCCCTCTGTCATCCATCCATCTAATCATCCGTCTGTCTGTCCAACCATTCATCAGTCATCCATCTATTCATCCCTCCATCTATCCCTTCACATGCCCTCCACACGCAAATCTGCAAACAGTTATATGCATAATCGTTGCATCTCTGATACATAGCATCACATTAACGTTGCCAAAAAACAAAACATTATTACTATTTTTTAAGCAATCGACAAAAACAACAAAAATAGCATACACATAAAACAAGATCATGCAATATCTCATATTCACTGTCCCCACTCACTGCGTATTTTAAACGCGTTCATGATGAAGGTTGCAAGTCTAAGTAATATTGATCTGTTTGGTGTCGCTAGAAGTAGCGCCAGTTTAAAGCTTGATGGACGGTTGTAATATTTTACAGGTATGTAGTACTCACAAATACCAGCATATTTTGGACATTTCAAAACAAAATTAATTTCATCTTCGGTCTCATTTGCGCAGAATGGACACAAGTAATCTACAGCTGATGGCGACCGAATGTGTCGTAATCGATGCACTTTGAGTGGCGAGACACCAAGTCTTAACCTAATCAGACAGTTTCTTGCTTTGACATGCTTCAGGTCATTTAAGTATGAAGACATAGATAAGGCTGACTTGAAAGTGCTATAGAAAAGGAATCGTTCTTTACTTTGTACGGTTTCTATCTACTCTTGCTTGTATAATGTGACTAGTCTGTTCTTGAATTCCGTTATGAACGCATTTTCATTTCCAACGCCTTGTTGAATCCAAACTTGGTCAAAGCCGTATTTGTATAGCACATAGCAAACTGATGACGCCCATGTTCTTTTATTTTGTTCGTGTAAATAAAGCAGCATTTTATAAGCTTTCTGTGGCAATCGATGACTAGGCATTTTCAGGATGAGACAGAGAGAGAGACAGAGACAGACAGACAGAGACAGAGACAGAGAGACAGACAGACAGACAGAGAGAGAGAGAGAGAGACAGAGAGAGAGAGAGACAGAGACAGAGAGAGAGACAGACAGAGAGAGACAGAAAGAGAGAAAGAGAGACAGAGAGACAGAGACACAGACAGAGACAGAGAGACAGAGGAAGAGAGAGAGAGAGAGAGAGAGAGAGAGAGAGAGAGAGAGAGAGAGAGAGAGAGAGAGAGAGAGAGAGAGAGAGAGAGAGAGAGAGTACTTTACGACCATCCATAATACCGTACCTGGTACGCCCACATGAAGTTCTTCTTTCAGCAGCTTTGCAACGTCCAAGCCGCATTGCTCGCAGTCTTCTGGCTCCACCTTCTGGGCGTGTCCTTGTCCTGAATGGCGCAGGTAGCGTAGGGCGGGGCCGTCGCTGTGCGGGGGGCCAATCAGATCCGTGTATCCGTGAACGCTCCCGTCACGCAAGCTGTCTGAGAGCACCACCTCGCGCGTGATTGAAGGTGGAGTTCTGAGCGGCTGGGTCAGTTTGACTTTTGCCAAGTGTGTAGGTTTGTTGCCATGTTCCAAGCAGGTTACCCACAGATGAAGGTCATTGACGTTCTGGCGAAGTTCGTTGACGAGCTTTTCGAGCTGTCTGTGAGACAGAATAAGTCATAAGTACAGGGTCATGTGCACTTTGTGTTGAGAGATGTTATTGTTTTAGATCAGCAAGCCGTTGCCAAGGCTCCCGTAAAATGCTCTTCTTAGAGGGTCTCAGGACCGATAGTTTTAGTGTTAAGGGGTCCCTTGGATCCTCTCAGCGACTCTTCAGAGGCTCCCAAAGTAGGCGGAATTTTGGAAGTTCTGTGAAATCAATAGCGTTATGTGTCATATCGGTTAGATTTACCATGTAAATCTGCGTCCGGGAGATATCTCATCTTCGAGATCCAGCTAAGTGTACGTTCTTGCGCATGCATTATCAATGAAAACCTTGACTCTGACCTCTCTATGAGACATCATGTCACAAAAACATGTCAGGCAGCCTACCTTGAAATTAGGCGCATCAGCTCCATCCGCCACTTTCTCACTGAAGAAGCCACAAAAACCCTTGTCACTTCCTGCATATTGTCTCGTTTAGACTATTGCAATGCCCTGTTGATTGGATGTTCTTCGTTAGTTATCCAACCTCTCCAAACTGTTCAAAATGCTGCAGCCCGCATTATCTTTAGGTCAAAGAAAACACAGCGTATCAAGTACAAAGTCGCTTGTCTGTGTTTCAAGGTCTTCTCAGGAAGTGCCCCTCAGTACCTTTCTGAACTCCTGTACATATACACCCCATCACGCACACTCAGATCATCCGCTGACACCAGGCTACTGAAAGTTGAGCGCTTCAACAGGAAGCAGCACGAAGCAAGAAGCTTCTGTTGTGCTGCACCCCAACTCTGGAACTCTCTTCCCTTCTCTGTCAGACACTGCACCTCTCTCAGCTCTTTTAAACAACAGTTGAAAACTTTCTTTTTCACAGAATATTACACCAACCTGGCCTAATGTCTTCTTCATTCCATTTCTGCACATACTCATCTCCCATAAAGTTGTTATGATTGTTGAGAGTGTTAGCTGTTTATGTATAGGTTACAACACGAGTGGTTTTTTATATGGCTTGTATTTCAGTCAAGACCCAGCGGATGAATATCATCGGGAGACACGAGCCTCTGGCGAGTGGCTCTCGATTGATATTCCCGCTGGGTCTTGACTGAAATACAAGCCATATAAAAAACCACGAGTGTTGTAATCTGTATATCCCATTCTACCAACAAACACAAAGTGTAGACTACTAGCGGCACTGTTGCGATCTGTGGACTGTAAAACAGTGGTGCCAGCGAGACTTAGCCCTTTTGCAACCTTAAACTAAGTGACCGTCGCTGAAAAAATAAAACGAATGAGTGCATCGATAAGTACGCGGTAACACTACTTTCAGACCATTTAAAAGCTTTAAGTAAAGGTTCATAAGTTGCAAGAAAGTAATGAAGTCGTATAGAAATTAATTTAGTTGAAGCGCACAATTCTTTTGTTTTGCGTTTCAGGTCGGCAGAACGGGCGAAACGGGTTTGGGACCCATTTGGCTTACTCGATTCAGAATCGATTCCATGTTGTTTTTCTCGAACGTGTTATTATACAATTAGGCTTATTGACAGAGAAGCAAATTTTAGGGAACAAATATGTAGGTTTAGATTTAACCATTTTCTCCCTATTTGAAATGTATCTACGTGATAAACTGTTTTGCGAGTGTGTTTGGATGGATGAACCTAAACTGGTATGGGTGTGAGGAAAACTGGACCGAGTTGAAGTCGCGAATTGCTGACACGTCTGTCACCGCCGATTGATTGCATTTTGAAGGAATATGACTGGATTACGGAAAAATACACACATGTTAAGTTCTTGGATACCTTCATCGCCAATGTGGACTTACTGCAGAGCCAGGCAAAAGAGTACACTTGCTCGCAAAACACGTGAAACAGCCGATGTTTGATAGCGAAGCCAAACCGTGCCAGGTAAGGACGCTTCTCGGTTTCGCTGCGCATGTCACCAGTGACAGTGTTGTTGCTTTGAGTTTGACTAACAAACTCGAAACTGTCATTTAAAACATGAGCCAAATGTGTATTGATTGTGTGATTAGTCTATGTGACAGGGCTTCTATTATCTGTGCTCCCTAGCTTCTGTCAGTTCCCACACCGACACTGCCAGAGAAACTGAAGACGCACACCAAACACATTACTGACAGACTCTCAAAAGTCGTCTGCTAACGATGCAAGGGAGGGTACTCGTGTTTTTGTTTTGGTTCGCTAGCATCTGGGTATCTTGTAAGTTGAATGTTCGTTTTTTTTCGATCTGCATTGCTTTCATAATGAAAGAAACGTTTGTTTATTGCATCCCATACATCAGATCAGTTCTGAGATTCATTTTTGCGTGCAACTGATATGGTTTTCTGAGCCGTGCAATACGATTTTGGAACTTCATACAAATGTGTCACATTGTTCGGCGCGAGGTCAAAGGTCGGGAGGAAAGTAGTTCTTTGCCCAAATCGGAATCTGCACTATCATATATTTTTTGGAGTCCATGATGTATTTATTGAGCTATAAAAATACAACATATATACCCATACTGAAGTAACAGAGACAAAGAAGGGAGGTCATGGGATATGTTTGTATATATTATAGTGTGTATTTTTTATTTCATTTTATTTATTTACGAGAATTTATATCGCGCACATATCTCACCACACGAGGCGACTCAAGGCGCATGTTATGTTTTATGTTTTATGTGTGTCGTCCTATACAATTGTTGTTATAATCGTTTACAGGCAGGCAGGGTGTGCCGAAGAAAAATTTCCATTTTTATGTAATATTTTAATGGACAATAAAGTGCTGTTATTGTTATTGTTATTATTGTTACCTATTAATGCCGTGTGAGATGGAATTTTGTACACAATATATTGCGCATTCACATCGGCCAGCAAACCTCAAGCCTATTAGGGCGAGCATTCACCTTTCACGGCCTTTATTCCAAGTCACACGGGTATTTGATGGATATTTTTATCTATGCCTATACAATTTTGCCAGGAAAGACCCTTTTGTCAATCGTGGGATCTTTAACGTGCACATCCCAATGTAGTGTACACGAAGGGACCTCGGTTTATCGTCTCATCCGAAAGACTAGCACTTGAACCCACCACCTAGGTTAGGAAAGGGGGGAGAAAATTGCTAACGCCCTGACCCAGGGTTGAACTCGCAACCTCTCGCTTCCGAGCGCAAGTGCGTTACCACTCGGCCACCCAGTCCTTATATATGATAAACTAGATGAATACCCGCTTCGCCGGGTAGCCGGCTTCGCCGGGAAGAAGTACTTAGAGCCGTACGCCGGCTTCGCCGGGTCCGAACAATGAACCCGCCAAGCTTAGGTCCCTCCCAGATTCGTGGAATGGGAACAGCACGAAAATGATTCAGTGGCCATAATGCCATTCCTGACCATATCGAGTCCCATCCTTGTCGACGAATGTAACCGTGTTAATCACCTTTGGAGGCGAACTCCACTCAAACAGGATTGAGCAATTTAGAGCTTATCTGTAAGCCCTTTTGGACTGTTATGGCTTTTCAAAGGAAGGCCAGTACATACTGTTACACGACACTTGAGATTGCCACAAGTTCTCAAACGTCGTATAGTTGTGTTCTTTTATTCTACGTCGCCCGTCTTCGCAGCAGCAGAAAACAACTCGTCAAATTGAGTTCGAGGATTTATTTAGCATTCCATACATACAACTGCACATCGTAGCAGAACTCAAAGTAGAAGCTTTTTTACATACAAATCGCGCTGGCATATATAGTAAATACTCAATCTCGAGAATATTCCAGACCGAACATGATACAACTACATTATACGAGCCGTGCATGGACTAAACTAGCGACATTCTCTATGACGTACATCAAAAGCGCCGACGCACTTAATCCGAACGAACGCCACGAACTCACGACTAAAACAGCATGGTAAACAACTTGTTTTGACAGGACTAGAAAGTTCACCTGCATTCTCGTCCAAGCATAAATATTGTGTTTACAAAATATAATATCGGTACTTTCCCACAAAGTACAAATAAGTCAACTACATGCAACACACAAAACTGAACCAAAGCTCAGCAACGGTAGCGTTTCCTAACATTACCCCCAACACCAGAAGAAATTTACCTAATTTCTTTCAATCATTGAAACGCTACCTGTACACATATTATGTATACATAACATATTGAAATCCAGGTATGTACATTAGTCTGTTGGAGAATGAACACAGTTTTACTCACATACTCGGCTGAGAAAATCTGCTCCAACATTGTCTGAACCCTTAATCGATTCCACTCGCATATCAAAGTTCTGCAAGTACATCACCCACCTCATGATACGATTATTCACAAACTTCGCAGAGTTCAGGTAGGTGAGGGGTTTGTGATCAGTCTGAAGCACGAATTTCACCCCTTGGAGGTAGAGTTCAAATTTCTTGATTCCCCACACGATGGCTAAACACTCTTTCTCCATGGTCGAGTAGTTCTTCTCGGATCCTGACAGCTTCTTGCTGGCATAGCTGACCGGAAACGGTTTACCTCCATGCTCTTGCATCAGCATGGCGCCGATCCCTTCGTCCGATGCGTCTGTACGCAAGATGAACTCTTTGGCAGTATCAGGAAGGCGTAGCACCGGGTCTCGTGACATCAGGTCGCGCACGGTCTGGTATGCCTTCTCCTGAGCTGGTCCCCAGAGTATTCGGTTGGGGCATCCTTTCCGGGTCATGTCCGACAAAGGCGCCGTTATGGCGGCGAAGTTTGGAATGAACTCTCTGTAGTACCCAGCCAATCCAAGGAAGGATCGCACCTGCTTCTTGGTTTCAGGACGTGGCGCATTGAGGATCTTGGTGACGTTTTCCAACAAAAGCCCCTTTTGACCTTCCTTCTGTGAATGACCTATGAAGTCAACGTTGTCGGTCCCCAAAATGCACTTGCTGGGTCTCACGGTCAGATTGGCTTTTGTCAGGCGGGAAAACAGTTCCCTCAAAGTCTCCAGATGCTCCGCAAAGGTCTCCGTGTGGACTAGCAGATCATCCCAGTAGTAAACAACATTCTTCATTCCTTTGAGCATTTTTCGCATTCCCCTCTTCAGGGTAGCACCACTGTTCACCATGCCAAAAGGCATCCGCAGGCACTCATACGTTCCGTCTGGAGTTGCAAAGGCGGTCTTTGGTATGTCCTCTTCGCGCACAGGAATTTGCCAATATCCCTTGCTGAGATCGATCTTTGAGAAGATCTTACTGCCAGTCAACCGTCGGAACAGATCACCCGCCGTCGGCATTGGTTCAGGGTCAAACACGGTGATCTTATTCACTTTCCTGAAGTCAATGCATACCCTGTTTGTACCGTCTTTCTTCTTGACAACAACAACGGGAGATGAGTAAGGGGATGATGACTCACGGATGACCCCCATCTTCAACATGTTGTCGATGTCCTTCTTCAAGGATTCCCGAGCCTGAAACGGGATAGGGTATGGTTTTGAGCGAACAGGAACGTCAGATGTGAGGTGGACTTCATGTTCGACCAAGGACGTAGAGCCTGGAACATCAGAGAACCTATGGGTGAAGTCGCCCATAAAATCATGCAGCTCCTTCTGCTGATCTTCTGTCAGGTCAGGTCCTAGCTTGACGTCATCCACTCCCTCTTTCTTGTGGAGGTCTCCCAACTCCAGTAGTTCCTCACCGTCGAACTCGTCTAGTTCGGCTGGTTCTTCCACCATTGCTGCGACCTGTACTGCTTCCGGAGGTCTCTCCACATACAGTTTCAGGAGGTTAGCGTGGTAGATCTTGGACTTCTTGCCGACATTCACCTTGTAGTCGTTGATCCCTACTACGGCCTCAACCTCGTATGGGTCTTTCCACTGCATCAGTAGTTTGTTGTGATCAGTGGGAAGCAGTATCAGCACTTTGTTACCTGGTGTAAACTTCCTGTTTACGGCTTTGCGGTCGTAGTAGTGCTTTCCACTATCCTGAGACTTTCTCAAGTTTTCTCTCAAAATCTCGAGAGTCTCCTCAAGTTTCTCTCGCAACTCGAACACGTACTGGTAACTGTTCTTCACTTCAGGTGTGTCCACATCTTTCGTCCACAATTCCTTTAGTATCTGCATCGGGCCTCTCACGGTCCGCCCGTACATCAGCTCGAACGGGGAGAATCCAGTGGACTCTTGTGGCACCTCCCTGTATGCTAACAGCAAGGCATTGATGTAGCGATGCCACTGCCTTGGCTGCTCACTGCATAGTTTCTTCAGCGTGGACTTCAGCGTCGCATTGAATTTTTCGACCAGCCCATTGCACATCGGGTGATAGGGTGTCGTAGTCAAGTGACGAATGTTCAGCAGCCTGTTGACCTCTTCCATGCATTCAGAGACAAACTGTGTCCCCAGGTCTGTGAGGATCTCTTCAGGAACCCCACTTCTGCTGAAAATGTCCACAAGTGCCTCGGCAACAGTCTCGGTGTCAATTTTCTTCAAAGGCACGGCTTCTGGGTACCTGGTTGCATAGTCTACCAGGGTCAGTACCCAACGATGACCCTCTTCACTTGGCGGTTTGATCTCGCCGATGAGGTCAATGGCCACCCTCTTGAAAGGTCGGTCGATCAAAGGCATCTTCTGCAACGGCACTTTCGGGACCCTTCCTCGAGGTATGGTTTTCTGGCAAATATCGCACGATCGGCAGAATCGAGTCACATCTGCATGCAGTCCTGGCCAGTAAAACGCAGCCTGGATTCTGTCCGATGTCTTCTTGACACCCAGGTGACCTCCCATAATAGAGTCGTGGGCCACCTCCATCACCTGGCGCCTAAGTGGTTGAGGCACCAGAACTTGACGTAATGGCTTCCCACCGTTGACTCTCGCGTGCTGGAACACTCTGTACAGAATCTTGGCCTTCACTTCAAATTGCACAGTGCCTTCGCCCTTAGTCATCTCCTTGATAGGACGACTCCTGTACTTTGTCAAGGTCAAATCAGCTTCCTGTAGCTGAATCAGCCGATCCCTGTCCACGACAGCAGTTGCAGAACTGTTGGTGACCCTGAGTGGCGTAGTTGTTTTGTCCTTCTTCGCCTGGGCTCTGGTCGTCACAGCGCTTACAACCTGCGGCTGGTCGCGGCGATGCACAGTTGTTCTGTCATCTCGTAACAGTTCGCTGATATCTTCCTTCGCGAATGGCAGTGGGTCTTCCTCCTCAACAGCAGGCTGAGCTGCGCCCATTCTCCATTCGACATCAGGGTCATCAGGACGTCTCGCACCCCCAATGTTCCCAATTAATAGATCGTACAAGGGCTTCTTCAGGCAGACGGCCTCAACTTCTCCGGTGAAGTCTGGAGTATCGATCTGGTCCTTCCCGTCAGTGAATGCTGGAAGTTTCGATGCCCTGTGTAGCATTTGCTGCTGGTTATCTCTTTGGCGTGGTGCCTCGTGCTGATTTTGAACACGCACCATTTCTGTCTGAAGCTCTAAGCGCTTGGTCTCCATTTTTATTTGGAGCTCTAAGCGTTTCAGCTCTATTTGCCTTTCTTCACGCTGTGCTTCTCTTTCTCTTTCTTCACGCTCACGCTGCGCTTGTCGTTCTTCACGCTCCCGCTGCGCTTGTCTTTCTTCACGCTGCGCTTGTCTTTCTTTTTCTTCTTGCTCACGCTGCGCTTGTCTTTCTTCACGCTGCGCCAGCAGTCGTGTCTGGGACTCGACGAACTCCGTCAACTGCTTGCCTTTTAGTCCCAGTTCAATTCCTTTTCCCCAGAACTCAGCCATTCTGGTCTTTTCCGGTGCGTTCGTCTGTATTCTTTCACAGCCCCGAACGTAGACGAATGTAGTCTTCTAAAAGAACACAGTCTCTACTGCACCTCCGATGCTTCTCTCGTCGCTGGTCACCTTCGTAGACGCAGGCTGCCACCCTCCTCGTCTAACGTGACGGCGCACTCTGCTCACGATACGTACACGACGTACCTCAGTCGTATTTCGTAGTATTAATGCACTAGCTCCGCGACGAAGTCCGTCTCGTCCAAACGGCAGCTAACCTCTGTAATCCCGATACACTCCGGCGTCGCTCACCGTACCGAGCTGCGGCGATTACCAAACTCTTCACCAGTCACACCGAATCCACGGTTCTGTAGTCTCAATACTGATCCCTCAGGATACACCCGATTGATGGCTACCTCCTGTGACTGTCTTGACTGTCTTTGTTGCTGGAAAACCCTTGGCGTTAAACGTAGATCCTTGGCTTGGCCCCCAATTGTTACACGACACTTGAGATTGCCACAAGTTCTCAAACGTCGTATAGTTGTGTTCTTTTATTCTACGTCGCCCGTCTTCGCAGCAGCAGAAAACAACTCGTCAAATTGAGTTCGAGGATTTATTTAGCATTCCATACATACAACTGCACATCGTAGCAGAACTCAAAGTAGAAGCTTTTTTACATACAAATCGCGCTGGCATATATAGTAAATACTCAATCTCGAGAATATTCCAGACCGAACATGATACAACTACATTATACGAGCCGTGCATGGACTAAACTAGCGACATTCTCTATGACGTACATCAAAAGCGCCGACGCACTTAATCCGATCGAACGCCACGAACTCACGACTAAAACAGCATGGTAAACAACTTGTTTTGACAGGACTAGAAAGTTCACCTGCATTCTCGTCCAAGCATAAATATTGTGTTTACAAAATATAATATCGGTACTTTCCCACAAAGTACAAATAAGTCAACTACATGCAACACACAAAACTGAACCAAAGCTCAGCAACGGTAGCGTTTCCTAACACATACAAATACACAAAAGCCGCCAGACCACATCACAAACAGAACTGAACAATCCCCAGGTGTTGCTCACATAGAGACACACACACACACACACACACACACACACACACACACACACACACACACATACACACACACACACAAACACAGAGAAGCCGTATCTATAGAGAAATAGATGACAGTGTATTTTTCGCGTGGCTATAAATTGATTCGACCTTTGCACTTTTACAGTGAGGATAATTTACGGGTCCAATTTACGTTCTAGACACTGCGGTGACCTTCTAAAAATAGTAACAGAACGCCGGGAATATCCGAAGATGCCCCCCTCATACTATAGTGCACCATACGAAGGAAGGGAGGTAAACGCTGAAAACATGGAGAAGATGAGACGATAAGGAAGAGTTACTGGGAATGGTGAAATGAACACAAAAACCAAAATCGGTTCAGCGCTGCGCGCTGAGAGCACGTGTTGAAATATCTCATCGATGATATTGTGTCCGGGGTGTAGCTGAATACGGTGTCCAAATTTGAAAAAGATCCACCGAGAACTTTGGCCTTGGTGTGTCGGTATGGGGGCCCGGGTAGCTGAGGTGGAACCAAAATCGGTTCAGCGCGCACAAAATCGGTTCAGCGCTGCGCGCTGAGAGCACGTGTTGAAATATCTCATCGATCAGGTTGTGTCCGGGGTCTCTGTGAATAAGCCCACCAAATTTGAAGCAGATCCATCGAGAACTTTGGCCGTGCATCGCGAAGACACAGACAGACACACAGACACAAGTCGTATATATATATAGATTGTGGTGATTTGTGTCTGTATGATTAATTTGTTTTATGTAGGTTGTACTTTTAATTGTTCTATTCTGTATATGTTCTTTTGTAAGGGGCCTAGAGCCATATGTTAATAATAATAATAATAATAATAATAATAATAATAATAACAGGATATTTTTAAGTGCTTAACCCTATGGCTCTAGGCCCTTTACAGAATGCCGTGTGAGATGGATTTTTTTGGGCCAGTAGATCGCTGCCATTTCGGCGCATATTTACCTTTCAAGGGCCTATTATTCCAAGTCACACGGGTATTTGGTGGACATTTTTATCTTAAGCGAAAGACACAGACATGTTATCTTAAAAATGTCCAGTTATTATTTAAGTTATTGAGACATCCCAGTGCACTAAGGGATTTATAGAGCAAATCGAGAAAATTCATTATTGAACGAAGCGCATAGCGCTGAGTTCAATAATTATTTTCGAGATTTGCTCTATAAATCCCTTAGTGCACTGGGATTGTTTCAATAACGATATTGTCAGTACCGCCGGAGAAAAAAGAAGATTCAAAACGCACATTTTGCAACGCGCATTTGGATAGGCGTAACTGTGTGGTCAGGTTTGTGTCACTGGATCTACTTTTGTGTGGGCTGTACAGGTAGACAGGTAAATAAACCATTACAACACTCCGACATTCATACCACGAAGAATACATACATTTTGATCACTATCCAATAACATACCAAAATGTTATATCAATCTGACTACTAGAAGCTGAGTAATAATAATTTAAACAAACATACTCGTTTGTGACTGTCTTTGCTCAAAATAACTTGGGAGCTGAGGGATTCTACAGTAAAAAAAAAATTGGTAGTTAAAATTTCTGTTGGTAAATTCCAGTGTAGCGTTAAGCGAAAAAGTGATGATCTTTCATAGAGACCTCATTTAAACTCGGAGAAAGGACTGTGCTCGTAGTTATTTGCTATTCGAAACCTTCATCGAGCTTCGACAGATTGACTGTGCAGAGTTTTGCCCCTTGCCACGGTCGACGGAAAGCAAAATAAATGTGGCATGTTTCTCGTGTGGTATCTTCACTCATCGGGGAGTCTGGTACTAAATATGAACGGTAAGAATGCTCTGAAGCCTACACGTATTATATCCCCATCGTTTTATCGTTCACATTTGCCCAACATGTTAATTTGCTGAGCGAGATTTATGTCGTCTGCTACTGCATTGAGTCTCATTTTAAAAACAAAAATTGCTCGTCACGTTGCACTGAGTCTGCACGCATGAGGCAGGCTGGTAATAAGTCTCAAATATGGTAAGAACGTTCTAACCCCTACACGTTTTCGATTCGGATTTTTCTTGCCTTGAAATAATAATTCGAAAAACATTCATTTACTGAACAGATGCAGTCGTATTTCAGTGACAGTGTAGTCTGCTACGTGCTGATCTAGCTGCTACCGTCTCTGCTGCTACGTTATCGGAATAACACTTGTGTTTTCTGTTAGCTGCTGGGAATTGTATACTAACTCATCATTTGGTCATGTGGACAATAAACTACATGCCACTAACATGGCATAATTATGAGAGGAATCTTCGCAAGTCGAAACTGAAAAATTAGACACAGCGGGTTCTATTTTTAGATCAGTGGCAACTGTGGCACAGGCGCATGCAATCTGTCAGAAAAAACCACCTTCTGCTTTAATTGAGAAGCAGGAAATTTATGGTCTTAATCATTGGTATTGTGGAGAATATAAGCTACATGTCATTAATTAATTCTGAGGATGAGAGTACACTCTCGCTTAAGCAAAGGGCGGAAGAATACGCTCTGTGGAAAAGTTAGAGTGCGCTAACAGTTTTAGCGCATCGCCATTAGCCAATCAACTGGTTCACATCAGTCATGTGACACCAGTACTTACTGACAATTATTATTATTATTAAAACGAGCAGATGATTATTCTGAAAAATCAGTGCCGACGGTACGAATGATAACGTGAATTAAGTGCATCCCGATGTTTGCTCTTTCCATGTCTGGTGTGACACGGGACACTCTCCAAGAAATTCTGATTAATTCTTCTTCGGCTTCTAATGTGTACAGTACAAAGGGACGCACAGCAGCTTGGGCAGCCATGGTTGCAAGAGGCAAACAATATCTGACAATTCTGACCCTTAAAACATGTATAATTTATGTTGCCCAAAATGTATTGCTAAGGGGATGCTATCTACCGTCTTGGTCCACCACAGACTAGCATGGGTAGCGTCCCGTGATCTACTTGCATGCCACCCTGCAGACTTCCAGTGAGCCTTCAGTCGCAAGACGATTAAACAGCCCGACAAACCAGACCAGTATTCAACTCAACATCCTTTATCCTATACACTCTCCGCTGAGTGATGAGACTGGCAGACCTGAGGGTCATACATTGACCGGCACGGTTGGCCTAGTGGTAAGGCGTCCGCCCCGTGATCGGGAAGTTGTGGGTTCGAACCCCGGCCGGGTCATATCTAAGACTTTAAAATTGGCAATCTAGTGGCTGCTCCGCCTGGCGTCTGGCATTATGTGGTTAGTGCTAGGACTGGTTGGTCCGGTGTCAGAATAATGTGACTGGTTGAGACATGAAGCCTGTGCTGCGACTTCTGTCTTGTGTGTGGCGCACGTTATATGTCAAAGCAGCACCGCCCTGATATGGCCCTTCGTGGTCTGCTGGGCGTTAAGCAAACAAACAAACAAACAAAAAAAGGGTCATGTATACATTGTCCAACTGGGCGCGTGCGCCTTTATTCCTGAGGTGCGTGTGGGTGTGTGTGTGTGTGTGTGTGTGTGTGTGTGTGTGTGTGTGTGTGTGTGTGAAGGGGGGGGGGGCGGTACGCTCAGTGGGACACTAAGAAGACAGTCAAGCAAACAAACTGTCGCTTACCAGGCAAGTCCAAGTTGAATTATGTATATTTGTATCCACCTCACCTCCATCGCTCTAACCCACATTGTAAATTATTTCCAGTTTTAATGAAGGCGTTACGCTTTAATTGAAGAGAAAGATTCGCAGAAAGAAACGACTTGTTTTAAAAAAAGAAAGATTCGCAGAAAGAAACGACTTGTTTTAAAAAAGAAAGATTCGCAGAAAAAAAAGACAAAAATAATAGAGAAAAAGCACAAACCTGCCCATGGCGTACACTTCGTCCATGATGATGTAGAGTCCTTGAGGTGTCTTCAGAGGGACCAGAGCATTTACTGCATCTTCCAGAGCCTTTTCCTCTCCATCCTTTTCCCCCTCTAGATCCAAATAGTGGAAGTGTACCAGCGCCGCAGCCGCTGGTGTGGTCTGCTGCAGCTGATGCATGACACAGTGCGAAGCCACCAGGCTTGGGGCCCATGAGCTCACGACGTGGACGGGCTTACCTCCATCTAGCCAGCGTAAGGCTTGTATGAAGAGCATCAACGTTTTGCCGACACCAGGAGGTCCTGTGAGGAACACCAGCGGTTGTTCGTTGTTCTGCACGTCCACCTGGTCCGGGGTCAGCATGACCCGAGTGAATCGGTTCCCTGTCTCGGACACTCCCTCGCCCTCCGTTCTCATATCAATGGAAAGGCGTGGCTGTGTAGAGAGGAACACCTTCACCGTTGTAGCTGGGCCACAGAACCTGTCAAACAACGGTTAATTTCAAAACATTTTTCTTTTTATTAAGGGGGAGGGGTGATGATGGATTGAAGTACGCTACGCGCTTCGTTCAATAATTCATTTTCTGTGTAATTCATAATCTTTGTTCACATTGCATAATACAACACCTGCCGAAAATAGATATATGAATAATTTTGTTTTGGGAGAAAACCCGTCCATACGATTTTGCCATCAAGTGTAAGAGTGTTTTTCATCTGATTCGCACGTGTTACCGCTTCCAGGTAAAGATCTTTATAGCGCCATTCTCACCTCTTTGATTGATGTTGGGTTCGATGAAGAGGACACCTGTCCAAGACTAATTGTCTTACCTCATTAATCTATTTTCCTTACAGGAAGGGAAGAACTTCTGTTTGGGAGGCCAGCGTCTTATCCACAAGGTAATTGCGCCCGTCACACACATTTGTGACCCTCCACCACGAAATGAGTCGCATGTCACCTCGCGCGGTTCTGCGCTAGGCTTAATAAAAAGTCCGGGGAGTGTCTGGTAAAGTGTGAGGGTCACCTATAGTCACAGGCTTATAACTCAACATAGGATAAGTTTTCGCTCTTTTCTAAAACGGTTTTCACCACTGGATAGAGCATAAAACACTCTTTAGGAAAATGTAAAAATATGAAAATCATGCAAAGGTGACATGCGACTCATTCCGTGGTGGAGGGTCACATTTTTCAAAGCCAATAAAGACTCCGACAGAATGATTTCCAAACATCGTCTTCTGTACTGACCGTGCTAAAAGCTCCAGATAGATATCTTCAGTCATGTTAGGATCAGGTCCGCTTGCTGACATTCGGTTCTCCCACCACTGCCTAAATTCTCGAATGACATCATTGGTGACGTCATGAGGAAGGTTGATGTCTGACAGCTGGTCTGACGTCAAACACAGAGGAATAGGGTCTGAAGTCCCCTGAAGTCCAAGACACTGGCGGAGATCCTGCCATTGACACACCATGACAATTGACAACATTTATTTCAGAAACCCCTAGGGTAAAATGAATTTTTAAAAAATTACAACAAAAGCAAACAAAAATTGAACACGACACTTTGTAATTAACAACCATAAATAGGTCAGACTGCATTATTACCTAATCGATTATATCACAACTGTGTTACAGGACAGACCTTTTTTTAATACCGTACGTGAGAAAAATAAAGCATGACTCTTTCATGATATACTTAATAAAATATACCAAGTTCAATAACTTTCGCTTTTAACAACAATAAAAATCAAATAAATGTTCAAATTTTACTGCGTTTGAATTTCTTCAAAAATACACTGGTAAGTTTATCCTCAAATGTCTAATAAAACAAATACACTAAAATATGTAATGAAATTCATTTCCTAATTCTCCAGAGTGGCATTTCACGCCAAACGTGAAGCAAAAAGCGATACCATACATTTGAAAACTTATTACTATTATTACAATCTACATATTTCAACCAAAACTGATTATTCTATTTTTAAATTGGAGATATAATGAAAATTTGCACAATTCACCAAACAAACATACACTTGGGGTCGATTTTCCTAATTTTAAAATAATCTCATAAAAACGAAGTTGCAATGATGTTGCTAAATTAACCAAATTTGGGCCACATACTGCGGAACCATATAATAAAATTGATGCAACTATTCTATCAAACAATTCAATTTTGATATCTATGGACAGCGAACATTTTCTACACCTCTTTAACAGGCTAAACATTGCGCAAGAGGCTTTATTTTATGACAAATTTTGTGCTTTAATAAACTTATTATTATAATTGAAAAATAAACCTAAATATTGGAAACCTTTTTGTTTGTTTACATTGATTTTTTATCATAAAAGCATAATTCTTATATATAAATCATAATTTGTTGAGGTTAAGACTTAGAGGCAGAAATTAAGCTTTTAAACATCTCCATCTCCTCCGCCCTTCTTCCCGCTCTCCAGTGAAAACACAAAGCTAAATAACATTTAGCAAAATAACATTATATACAGCAACAAAATTACTAACCTCCTTAAGCTGTGTGTTATTGTCCAGGACTTCTCGAAGCTGGGTTCTGGAAACATTAGGGAGGATCAGCGTCCTGTGTATTGGTGGTGGGTTGGTCATGTCAGCCAGAAGGTGACTCAATACGCTTCTAGACTTGACTAGCTGCTTGACCGCCCTCTTTACTTTCTCTTCTATCTTAGCCAGCTGCACATGCGGGGGAAGATTCAAGGAGGCATAGCTTGCCCCCACCGATTTGACCTCTCCGGCCAGGATTCCGTAGTGCCTGTGAATAATGAGAAGATCAAAGTCTCCCCTGTCCATGTTTTGTTGCATCAAATCCGCAGGCTTCGGCAACGTCTGCGCCGCTGCAGCGAAGTTGGAATCGTTCAGGTAATCGTCAAAGTCGAGGTTTGACAGAACGAACATCACCTCGACCTGTTCCTCGGACAATCTGCGGATGCAGTGCAAGACTCTTTGCTGCGTGAGGTCATCAATGACGTCAGTCTCCAACAGGGTGGGGGGATCTCCACGTCTGGGTATGAGCACTGAAGGTTTGGGAACCTTGACGTCAGCTCCGGGCAGTTGTACGGTGTCGTGGTCTGTCCTGTACATCAACACGGAGGGGACGAAGTAGGTCTTCTCCGACCACCTGGGGTACCACTCTTTCACCCTGTCTCGCCAGAACTGTCTGGGGTCAGGATGGGGTCCAGGTGGCGTCCCTTGACGGGGACGCGTTGCTTGTCCCCCCTGAAAGGGACGGAGTTCATCGTGAAAATATTTATCACATACATGTTACAACATTTATTCTATATACGTGACAGAGACCACTCAATAGATAACAATATAGCTATTCTGATAGACACATGTGGGAATTCGGGGGCTGTGATTTGATGGTCTCACACATCCCTATTCCGATCATCAAAGGATATTCCCACGGATATTTGCACAAACAAAGACGCATGGTTCCGGTTTCTTCGACGTGTATGAAGTACACGCATACCTCACCAGGTTTGTTTCTGTTACTGGTCGACAGACGATGCCATTTGCTTTTTTGTTGTTGTTGCTTACCGTACATGAAATACATTACGCGTAAAAGCCAGTTCTTTAACAGGCAACAACCCTTGCAAAGTTCAAGAACCTGCAATCTGAAGTGAACTATCTCTGATTCTAGCTGACGGTATTTCCAATGTTTAGCACATAATCAGCAAATTCTCCTGTCCCCATGGAACGTCCATTGTTTGCAATGTTGAAATGAAGTTACCGGTCTGAAGTATTCAGTCGTTGACTTTCTTCTGAGACAATCCTTGTTCTCTTATCATCTACAGATTTACTGAAGTCTTTATCACGCGAACCCCCAATAGAAGTCAGACTTTCGAACATCTATATATATATATACGACTTGTGTCTGTCTGTGTGTGTGTGTGTGTGTGTCTGTGTGTGAGTTCGCGATGCACGGCCAAAGTTCTCGATGGATCTGCTTCAAATTTGGTGGGCATATTCAGGTAGACCCGGGACAGGACACAACCTGGTCGATATTTCAACACGTGCTCTCAGCGCGCAGCGCTGAACCGATTTTGGTTCCACCTCAGCTATTTTGGTTCCACCTCAGCTACCCGGGCCCCCATACCGACACACCAAAGCCAAAGTTCTCGGTGGATCTTTTTCAAATTTGGACACCGTATTCAGCTACACCCCGGACACAATATCATCGATGAGATATTTCAACACGTGCTCTCAGCGCGCAGCGCTGAACCGATTTTGGTTTTTGTGTTCATTTCACCATTATAAGTAACTCTTCCTTATCTTCTCATCTTCTCCAGGTTTTCAGCGTTTACCTCCCTTCCTTCGTATGGTGCACTATAGTATGAGTGGGGCGTGTTCGGATATTCCCGGCGTTCTGTTACTATTTTTAGAAGGTCACCGCAGTGTCCAGAACGTAAATTGGACCCGTAAATTATCCTCACTGTAAAAGTGCAAAGGTCGAATCAATTTATAGCCACGCGAAAAATACACTGTCATCTATCTCTCTATAGATACGGCTTCTCTGTGTTTGTGTGTGTGTGTGTGTGTGTGTGTGTGTGTGTGTGTGTGTGTGTGTGTGTGTGTGTCTCTCTATGTGAGCAACACCTGGGGATTGTTCAGTTCTGTTTGTGATGTGGTCTGGCGGCTTTTGTGTATTTGTATGTACTGGCCTTCCTTTGAAAAGCCATAACAGTTCAAAAGGGCTTACAGATAAGCTATAAATTGCTCAATCCTGTTTGAGTGGAGTTCGCCTCCAAAGGTGATTAACACGGTTACATTCGTCGACAAGGATGGGACTCGATATGGTCAGGAATGGCATTATGGCCACTGAGTCATTTTCGTGCTGTTCCCATTCCACGAATCTGGGAGGGACCTAAGCTTGGCGGGTCCATTGTTCGGACCCGGCGAAGCCGGCGTACGGCTCTAAGTACTTCTTCCCGGCGAAGCCGGCTACCCGGCGAAGCGGGTATTCATTCTAGTAAAATATACGTAAGCAAGCATGATACGTGACGTGCCAGACAGCCGGTTATCTCGAGTCTTCTCCGTATAATTTATATATGTCCGAGGGTTTTTCAATGTTCGGTGATTTCAGTGGATGCATGCGCAAAGGGATATGCGCACTGAACCGTCGTCTACAGTAGACGACATGGACCATTCTGGTAGTTTTTGCTGAGTAAAACATATTTTCAATACAGAATATTATGTCAGATTAGCACTATAAACGCTATTGTGTTTTCAGCGTAGCAATAGGGTCCGATATTTCGACTCGAAAAAGTATAACGCGACTCGTCTTCGACATAACAGATTGCAGAGGCTTTGGAAGAGATCGAGGTTCCAAAAGAAACGTCTTCAATTTCCTTGACTGGGGAACATTTTGAGTAAAATACACGCTTTCGCTCGCAGTTCAATATTTAAAAAAAAAAAACTCGTGTAAATCTGGTAAGACACAGGAAGCCATGTAGTATTCTCTCTGCATACAGACACACAGACACGCAAGCACTCACTCACGCACGGACGCACGCACACGCACAACCGCGCACACCCACACATACACATACACGCTCGCGCACTGACGCCCACACACACACACACACACACACATACATACACACACACACACACACACACACACACACACATATGTATAGGTTACAACACGAGTGGTTTTTTATATGGCTTGTATTTCAGTCAAGACCCAGCGGATGAATATCATCGGGAGACACGAGCCTCTGGCGAGTGGCTCTCGATTGATATTCCCGCTGGGTCTTGACTGAAATACAAGCCATATAAAAAACCACGAGTGTTGTAATCTGTATATCCCATTCTACCATCAAACAAAGTGTAGACTACTAGCGGCACTGTTGCGATCTGTGCAGTGTAAAACATTGTTGCCAGCGAGACTTAGCCCTTTTGCAACCTTAAACTAAGTGACCGTCGCTGAAAAAATAAAACGAATGAGTGCATCGATAAGTACGCGGTAACACTACTTTCAGACCATTTAAAAGCTTTAAGTAAAGGTTCATAAGTTGCAAGAAAGTAATGAAGTCGTATAGAAATTAATTTAGTTGAAGCGCACAATTCTTTTGTTTTGCGTTTCAGGTCGGCAGAACGGGCGAAACGGGTTTGGGACCCATTTGGCTTACTCGATTCAGAATCGATTCCACGTTGTTTTTCTCGAACGTGTGTAATTAGGCTTATTGACAGAGAAGCAAATTTTAGGGAACAAATATGTAGGTTTAGATTTAACCATTTGCTCCCTATTTGAAATGTATCTACGTGATAAACTGTTTTGCGAGTGTGTTTGCATGGATGAACTTAAACTGGTATGGGTGAGAGGAAAACGCGACCGACACGTCTGTCACCGCCGATTGATTGCATTTTGAAGGAATATGACTGGATTACGGAAAAATACACACATGTTAAGTTCTCGGATACCTTCATCGCCAATGTGGACTTACTGCAGAGCCAGGCAAAAGAGTAGACTTGCTCGCGAAACACGTGAAACAGCCGATAGATTGATAGCGAAGCCCAACCGTGCCAGGTAAGGAAAAGTCGTCTGCTAACGAAGCAAGGGAGAGTACTCGTGTTTTTGTTTTGGTTCGCTAGCATCTGGTTATCTTGTAAGTTGAATGTTCGTTTTTTTCGACCTGCATTGCTTTCATAATGAAAGAAACGTTTGCTTATTGCATCTCATACATCAGATCAGTTCTGAGATTCATTTTTGCGTGCAACTGATATGGTTTTCTGAGCCGTGCAATACGATTTTGGAACTTCATACAAATGTGTCACATTGTTCGGCGCGAGGTCAAAGGTCGGGAGCAAAGTAGTTCTTCGCCCAAATCGGAATCTGCACTATCATATATTTTTTTGAGTCCATGATGTATTTATTGAGCTATAAAAATACAACATATATACCCATACTGAAGTAACAGAGACAAAGAAGGGAGGTCATGGGATATATATATACCCATACACACACATACACTTTGTCAGAATGGATTTTAATGTCATGTCAGAACTTGAAATGTAACTTGCATTTATTTATTAAGCACTTTCATCACTGAAAAGAAAAAAGTTTGTTTACTTTTTTTCCACAAGAAAAGGTGATACATACTGAACATTTGAACAACAATTACAGACAAGTAGTGTAAAGTGAGAAAGACATTAGTTTGCTGTGATATATTTTTAAATAATGTAACAGAAATATGAAATATAGGTATTAAATGTGACCCTCCACCACGAAATGAGTCGCATGTCACCTCGCGCGGTTTTGCGCTAGGCTTAATATAAGTCCGGAGAGTGTATGGTAACAGCGTGAGGATCACCTTAGTCACAGGCTTATAACTCAAACAGTTTTCGCTCTTTTCTAAAACGGTTTTCACCACTGGATAGAGCATAAAAAACTCTTTAGGAAAATGTAAAAATATGAAAATCATGCAAAGGTGTTATGCTACTCATTTCGTGGTGGAAGGTCACAAATGACAAAACAAAACAGAAAACTCACAGTTGATGACGCCATGCTGATTTGATCCTGAAAGCTGAAACAGAAAGGCAATTTGATTTGATCCTTAAATTCGTCAATATTTATGTCATTTGAAATCTAAATCAGATAGACAGATTTGATATGATCCTTAAATTCTTCCTTATTTATAAGTTATTTGAAATCTGAATCAGATGGAAAGATTTAATTTGATCCTGGTCTGTTGCATTATTTTCACGACGAATTGTGTGTCCTGAGCGGTAGATATATTTCACGATATATTGTGACCATTTTCACGATGTATTGTGACCATTTTCACGATATATTGTGACCATTTTCACGATGTATTGTGACCATTTTCACGATATATTGTGACAATTTTCACGATGTATTGTGACCATTTTCACGTTGCTTTATGACCAATTTTTTCACGATGTATTGTGACCATTTTCACGATGTATTCTGACCCTTTTCACGATGCATTATGACCAACATTTTCATGATGTATTATTTTTGTTTGAGAAGATTATTTGAAGCACAACACAAAACTAAAGGAACAGAGAGAAAATAAATGAAAATTTTACCTTTCGCCTAAAGAAGATATATTTTTGTTGGAAAGTTCGATGGCTAGTTATTAGTATTTTTCAGCAAGCTTCTTAATGCATGACTGAAACCGGTCTTTATCTGTGTTTGTTAAAGATGGTATATTTAAGGGGACACACACATACTTTCAGATTTTACTATTATTTTGTGTTTGCGCTAGAGAGGCAAACACTGCTCAAATGTAATAATGACAGACTTAGCTGTCATATAAAGCAGCTGTGTCTATAGACAGAAACTAGATCGTTTTAAGCGTCAAATTTGGAGTGAATGCTGCCAGGAGTGTACAAAAGTGAAAAAGCCTAACGGTTTATTGGTTTGTGCGCCCGCGACTGTTTTGACGCGCATACGCTACCCTGCTGGAGAATGTTGTGAATGAAATTATACTGAGCACTCTATCGCCGCTAGTTTGTCAGAGGTTTGTCGGAGGTGGTCTATATTAGGAGCCGGTCCATATTTGGCGCCCTTTCCTATTTTGAAGTATAGCGTTTTACAATGATTCGTGATGACCTCCTCAATGGTCTCCATATTAGGCTTTTAAGATGGACCAGATGTTCATTTTTCTGTTTTCAGACCTTGCCGTTGCAACTCTTCTTAGGTATGTACAGACAATCTTTTTCAAAATCTTTATTTTGGGTCACATAACTCGTCGTTTCAACATTATTTACCTGTGACGTTATGAGCCTAAAAGTGCTCAAGTTTTCATTTTAATATTGTTTGTATCTGTGTCTTTTCCATACTACTGTTCCTCAAAGTCGTTGGGTATGTGAAACATTCCGCCATTTTGAAAGTCCTCCCACATTTGCGCACTTCATTAGTTATAGTTGCAGAGCACAGTTCTTAATTATCTTATGTTAACGTAGGTTAATAAAGTGAGACTTACCTTAATCAGCCGCCCTTTCGCTTGTAATCATTTCGTCATGCTACTTCTCTGTGAACTGTTGTGAGCTTTGCTCGTTGGGACTGCCACGTCTACAGAAAAATGTCATTGTACCTGACGTGGAGATATTTACGTGCTATGGTGTCACCCGATTACGAAATGGAAAAACCAGAACGAAAGTCATTCAGGTTAGCCGTTATGGTGATTTGGCACCACCACGATTACTGTCACTTTAGCGGAATTCTGTCTCATATACACAAACGTAAAACTCCAAAATGTGATTCATCAGTCATTTTGATGGAATAAACATGATAGAGAATAGCCGATACTAGCTGGCAGGGTGCATTCCAATAATATGACTCGCCTGACTGCTTGATATCGATCTTTTCCTTGCCGATCAATAGGCAAACCGTTCGATTCAGGATTTCATTCCGCGAGTGAATTATGCTATGAGGGTGTGCAGCTCATTCAGAAGAGCTACGACATACATTTGTACAATGGTTATTGAATTCATTTCTCTTTTGGAATGTTATTTCGGACCAGCTGTATCAGTTCTTTCGAAAATCTTTACAATAGTTCCTTGAATGATTCGCGCATGTGCGCGAGAGTCTTGGCTAGCCTCGTGTACACACACACACACACACACACACACAAACACACACATATATATATATATATATACACACACACACATACACACTTACACTCACACACACACATACACACACACACACACACACACACACACACACACACAAACACACTTTCTCTCTCTCTCCCTACATTTGCTCATTTATTTCATGTCGATTTGGATGAACTCGAAAGTCCCCCCCCCCCCCCCCCCTGCCCCTTGCCCGTGTGTGTGTGTGTGTGTGTGTGTGTAAATTAACGACTCTTTTTATATTTAGTCAAGTTTTGACTAAATATCTTAACGTAGAGGGGGGAATCGAGACGAGGGTCGTGGTGTATGTGTGTGTGTGTGTGTGTCTGTGTGTCTGTCTGTCTGTCTGTCTGTCTGTCTGTCTGTCTGTGTGTGTGTGTAGAGCGATTCAGACCAAACTACTGGACCGATCTTTATGAAATTTTACATGAGAGTTCCTGGGATTGATATCCCCGAACATTTTTTTCATTTTTTTGATAAATGTCTTTGATGACGTCATATCCGGCTTTTCGTGAAAGTTGAGGCGGCACTGTCACGCCCTCATTTTTCAACCAAATTGGTTGAAATTTTGGTCAAGTAATCTTCGACGAAGCCCGGACTTCGGTATTGCATTTCAGCTTGGTGGCTTAAAAATTAATTAATGACTTTGGTCATTACAAATCGGAAAATTGTAAAAAAAAAATAAAAATTTATAAAACGATCCAAATTTACGTTCATCTTATTCTCCATCATTTTCTCATTCCAAAAACATATAAATATGTTATATTTGGATTAAAAACAAGCTCTGAAAATTAAATATATAAAAATTATTATCAAAATTAAATTGTCGAAATCAATTTAATAACACTTTCGATTTCATCTTATTCCTTGTCGGTTCCTGATTCCAAAAACATATAGATATGATATGTTTGGATTAAAAACACGCTCAGAAAGTTAAAGCAAAGAGAGGTACAGAAAAGCGTGCTATCCTTCTTAGCGCAACTACTACCCCGCTCTTCTTGTCAATTTCACTGCCTTTGCCATGAGCGGACGACTGACGATGCTACGAGTATACGGTCTTGCTGAAAAATGGCATTGCGTTCAGTTTCATTCTGTGAGTTCTTCCAAAAACATATAGATATGATATGTTTGGATTAAAAACACGCTCAGAAAGTTAAAGCAAAGAGAGGTACAGAAAAGCGTGCTATCCTTCTTAGCGCAACTACTACCCCGCTCTTCTTGTCAATTTCACTGCCTTTGCCATGAGCGGTCGACTGACGATGCTACGAGTATACGGTCTTGCTGAAAAATGGCATTGCGTTCAGTTTCATTCTGTGAGTTCGACAGCTACTTGACTAAATATTGTATTTTCGCCTTACGCGACTTGTTTGCTTATTCATGGGGTTTTTTCTGTCAAGAAACAAAAATGGATGGGGTTTAGATGCTTGAAATTGGTCCAGTATTTATTCCTGCTGTCTTAAAAATTTTGAAAATTCAGGAAATCTATCAATAAATAAACGTTCACATGAGGAATTACTGATCATCTATGTTGTTTTTACTGTTTTTGTAGCTAACGTTGATGTTGTTGTTGTACTTGTTGTTGCTGTGTATGTTGTTCCAGTAAAGTGTGTTCTTCTGTTTGTTCCTTTGCTTTGCTTTTCTTGAGAAACTGAGCATTATTTTGTGAATGTGTGCGCGTCTTCATTTGTAGGGAAGCGTTCGTTCAGTTATAAACAACGATAGCGAAGGAAACATAACATCACTTTATTTTAAAGAACAGGGTAGACAAATGTGGCTATTTAACATCGTTACAAAATGAAACGTCTATTCAAAGTTAAGTTACATGATATTGAATAATAAATGCGATTTTGATTACTAAGAATAATACATACTCCAGGTTTAAAAACAAATAACAACACAGAACTGATGCCACTCAAAGTAATGCAAAGTCAGCCTATGTTTATGAACGAAAACAGACATGGTTTACAGTTGGATATCGAGTCAAGCACATAATTATTAACGCGACGAAGAACCCACATTTATTTAATATAACTTATTTAATAAAATTAGATGAGATTCTAAAACAAATGAGGCAAAGCTCTTTTTTAAGATTTGAAAAACAAAAAAAATATAGTCGCTTGTTCATACAATTAATGCTTGTTATTTTCTCAGATGCCAGCAGATTTGTTCCTCTTTACTCTCACTTAATCTATTGCACAAGTCGAATGTATTTATAGGGTTTACTTTCCTGTGATTCTAAGGTTATTCAATACAGTTTATTCAACGTAACAGCGCCTGGTTGATCATTCACAAACTCGGAAAAAGCGAAAATGATACTTTGTCAAAAAATGACACTTATTGTGAAAACGATGACGACTGCAAGGGTTGGGGCTTCAACTCAAATACTTATACATAATCTTCCATCTATTGCTTTGAAGCACATGGTTGAGGACTCATATACAGGCATTCCGTCACATATGATAGTCAAATGGTAATTCTGCTTCACATTGGAAATACAAACTGCGCAACACACATGCATGCAAAGGTATAAATGAGATAACATGTAAACTTAAATTAAATGATACATGCGATGAAATATCACCTTTCAGTTGGAACATGAAAATGAACATATCATCAGGAGGTCATACTCTGGACATTTGTTGACTGGTCAGTACCGTTGCCAGCGAGATAGGGAGAGCTGGGAGTACTGTCGTTGCCAATAGCAACCCGTACCGTCGTGTCTTCATTTTTTGTAAGTTGTGTGCTGACGTCACTATTCTGTGCCGTGCTTGCTTCAGTGACGTCAGTGGCTGCGTTTGTTTTGCCGTCAACCTCCATCACGTAGGGAGAGATTGAAGCAGGGGCTGGCGTCATAGTTTCAGAAACGACCTGTGGCGGGGCTGACGTCAATTCGTGTACAAGCAAATCCGACAGTGTCGTGGCTTCTTCTGCCTGCGTACTCCCTGACGACTCTGATGCTGCACCTCCCGCTGATGACGTCAACTCTAGCGTCACAACCTGAGATGACGAAATCGAACCAGCTGTCGTCACCTCTTGCGCAGATGGAACCGACGTCGACGTCATTTTATGAGTTGCTGAGTCTGACGACGCTGACGTCACTCCGGGCATGGACACTCCATCGGTTGTTATGACGTCACCAACTGAAACTCCAGGCGAGCCAGTGACTTTTGCAGCCGTCCCGCTGACGTCAGACAAGAACGGATCAGTCGTAGAAAACCCTGCAGAAGTTGGACCGGCAGTGAAAGCGTCATAGCCGAGGTTTGGGACACCTGGGTTAAGCCCATCCTGTCGCATGTCAATCCTGGCCATTTCGCGGAGAATATAGGACAGTTGTCCGAGCAGAGATTCGCGGTCAGTGGCAGAGTGCTGACTGTTGATCTGATCCTCTAGCATAGACCTCGTGTCCTCCAGCCGGTCAAGAAACAAGTCCAGTCGGTCCTCAAACACGTCACCGCTGTCGCTGAACCAGCCGTCTGTCAGGGAGCGAGGGTTGCTGTGCAGATCGGTGTGTGCTGGGCTGGCTCGCAACCCTCTGTTTTGTGAAGACGGTTTTCGCTGTCCGGGGCGACCTCGCGAATCTGATCCGTCGAGGCGGTCTTTATCTGGCCTGTCAGGTCTCTCCCTATCAGGTCTGTCCGGTTGGTCTCTGTCGGGTCTGTCCGGTCGGTCTCTGTCGCGTCTGTCCTGTCCGGTCGGTCTCTGTCCGGTCGGTCTCTGCTCGATCTGTCCGGTTGTTCCCTGTCGGACCTATCAGGTTCTCTATCCCTATCTTGTCTGTTAGATCGGTCTCTACCCGGTCTGTCGGGCCGATCTCTATCTGGTCTATCGGGTAGGTCATTTTTTGGCCTAGCAGGCTGGTCTCGGTTCCTATCTGGTTGGTCAGATCGACCTCTGTCTCGTCTATCTGGCGTGTCTCTGTCAGGGCTATCTGGTTTATCAGGACTATCTGGCGTGTCTCTGTCAAGGCTAACTTGTCTATTTGACGTGTCGGTGGCAGGGCTATCTGGTTTATCAGGACTATCTGGCGTGTCTCTGTCAAGGCTAACTTGTCTATTTGACGTGTCGGTGGCAGGGCTATCTGGTTTATCAGGACTATCTGGCGTGTCTCTGTCAAGGCTAACTTGTCTATTTGACGTGTCGGTGGCAGGGCTATCTGGTTTATCAGGACTATCTGGCGTGTCTGTGTCAGGACTATTTGGTTTATCTGGTCTATCCGGTGTGTCTGTGTCAGGACTATCTGGTTTATCAGGGCTGTCAGGTTTGTCAAACTCAGGACCATCTGGTTTATCAGGACTATCTGGCGTGTCTATGTCAAGACTATCTGATTGATCAAGACTATCTGGCGTGTCTATGTCAAGACTATCTGATTTATCAAGTCTATCTGGCGTGTCTATGTCAAGACTATCTGATTTATCAGAGCCGGGTCTTTCTTTGCTTTGACTATCTGGTTTATCTGGACCGTCTGGCGTGTCAATGTCACGACTGTCAGGCGTTTCTGTATCAGCACTGTCTGGTTTATCTCCATCAAGACTATCCGGAAAATCAGCGTCCTCAGTCCCTTGTCGGTCGAGATCCCGTGAAATTGATTGATCTGCGTCGGGTTCATCGGGAATTTCTGCGCTGTCGATGTCGTCAACATCTACAGTTTTGTCATCATGTACGCTGTGGGTTGAAGGCCTGTCTGCGTCCAAGCTTATCTCTGAGGACAGTGAGTCAGGTCCCTCTACAGTGTCTTTTACTGCTGAGTTGGGTTCGTTGCTGTCTTCGAAAAGGTCTTCTATGGACGTAAGGCTTTTGTCGTCGCTTTCTTCAAAAAAGTCTTCTATGGACGTAAGGCTTTTGTCGTTGCTGTCTTTAAAAAGGTCTTCTATTGACGTAAGCCTTTTGTCGTCGCTGTCTTCAAAAAGGTCTTGTATGGACGTAAGGCTTTTGTCGTCGCTGTCTTCAAAAAGGTCTTGTATGGACGTAAGGCTTTTGTCGTCGCTGTCTTCAAAAAGGTCTTCAATGGACGTAAGGCTTTTGTCGTTGCTGTCTTCAAAAAGGTCTATAGAAGCAAGGCTTTTGTCGTCGCTGTCTTCAAAAAGGTCTTCTATGGACGCAAGGCTGTTGTCGTCGTTGTCTTCAAAAAGGTCTTCTATGGACGTAAGGCTTTTGTCGTCATCAGACAGATCGTCTTTACTTTCATCATCGTCTCCCTCATCTATGTCTGCAGAAAGAGTAGCGTCGAGGTCATCCACGTTGACATCCTTTGAATCATCAACAGAGTTAATTCTCGAGTCTGTGCTGCCTTTGCCGAGAATCCGTAGGTCTGCATCAAGCGAAAACAAGTCATCGATTTCGTCGAAAAGATCTTCGATGTCTCTTGAGTCAACATCGTCCGAATCCTTGTCAGAGGTTTCGCATGCGGACGGTTCGTCTGTTCTGTCATCACTGTCAAAGCTAGCCTCGTCGTCGATCAACTCGTCTGCGATATCATCGACTATGTCTTCCAGTTCCCTATATGCGAGTCTGTCATCGTCCGCTCTATCCACATCTATTGAATCCGGAACTGCTTCGTGACTGCCTACATTATCTCTTTGTTCGTTTGTGAGTACTTCTCCCATGTCCTTTCCAATGACAACATTACTTTTATCTATGTCGACGCTGTCAGGTGTCTCTGCGGCTGTTAAACCCACGGCGGCTGGGGCTCTTCTGACATTTTCAGTATCGATATTCCGATCCAAGTCGATGCCTTGTCCAAAATTGAGTCCAGGTCTGCCTCTGCTGTCGTTTTCGATTTCGTCGTGGTCAATAGCAGTGCGGGAAGATAGGTTAGGAGTTGAGGCTTTCTTCAAGTCGTTCTGACGAGACCCTTGCGTCTGACTGCTTGCAAGTCCGGGCATCGCCAGTCCAAACCCTTGATCGGCACCAAAGCTGCCCCCTGTTGCGAAGGCTGGCATAGCGTAGCGACTCCTCTCTGAAGACTCCCTCCCTCCTCTGCCGAAAGCATCTCGCTTCAACCTCAGCAGCGTGTTCATGTCAGGGTCTGTCAGCTGGCCGAGAAGAAGACGCCGCGTCAGAGCATCGACTTCTGAATGGGTGGAGCCTAGCTGTTGATTGACGGCTCTCTTCCAGCGAGAGTTAGGGGACTCTTGCTTCACACTACGCCTTCTTCTCGACAAGCCCCCAGCGTGCTCAGTGCTGTCGTCAAAGTAAGGGTCGACGAAGCTGCCGAAGAGTCTGTTCAACCTCATCCTCAGGTTCTTCCTTCTCATGTCGTTGGCAGAAGGTCCTCGTAGCGACTTGTTTGTTGAGCCTTTACTTTGCGCAGGGCTAACCGCAGCCTGGTTTGAGGTGCCAGTGGAGTTGGAGGAAGAAGGGCTGTTTGAACTTGGGACGACAGATGGCTGTTCGGATTGTGGGGAGAGGCCGGGAGATTGCTGGGTGTCTTTGGGAGCTGGACCAGCGCTTGTAAGATCGCTGGAGAGAATTCTGAATCCGCGGAGGCCTTGCAGCACTTCAAGCATGTTGACGAGGGATGAGAGTCGTTGACCGTTGTTGCCCCCCTTAGAGATGATGGTGCGCAGGATGTGACGCATTCTCTGCACCTGCTGCTCCCGGGCTGTTGTACATAGAGAGACAAACAGTATAAATCACCATCACCATCATCATCATCATCATCATCATCATCATCATCATCATCATCATCATCATCGTCGTCGTCGTCGTCGTCATCATCATCATCTCCATCGTCGTCGTCGTAGTCATCGTCATCATCATCATCATCATCATCATCATCATCATCATCATCATCATCATCATCATCATCGCAACCACAAACATTATCAACATCATCAACTCCACCGACACGTTTCTTTTCATATTCTGAACATTATCCCCAGATAAAAAAAGAAAATCACGTTTAATTATAATCGACATTTAAGTTATCTTGTCTTATCTCATCGCATCTCATCTCATCTCACCTCATCTCATCATATCCTATCTTATAGCTTATCTCATATCTTTATGTACTCGTATAATGGAAAGGGACATTACAGTTTTCTCTATCGTATTTCATCTCATCTCATCTCATCACATCAATTCTTATCTCATCTCATATTATTTTATCTTATCTTATCTTCGGACAAATTACCTTTGTGGAGTCGGCGTTGTTGTCTGGCGCGCTGTAAACGCCAGTTACGAAGGAAGGACAACCCCCGAACAGTATCTTCTGCACACACAAAAATAAAATTTTCTACAATAACTTTTTTTCGCAAAACAAACAAATGTACAGCTTTAAGCAACATTCCTTTTCGTGTAAACAATAACAATATCAATAACAACACTTTATTGTCCATTAAAATGTAAAATGTTCTTCGACACACCCAGCCTGCCTGTAAACGGTTATAATTTCAACATTTCATTAGAATTATTAGGACATTCACTGATAAGACAAAAACACATAATACAGATTGGTTCACATATAATAACAAGCACACCTATTATATATTATATATTTATTAAAAAAAATTAATACTAAAAAAATTTTTAACAAAAAATTTATAAAAAAAAAAATTAAAAAAAATCCCTGCGCTTTGAACTGTACCCACGGAATACGCGCGATATAAGCCTCATATTGATTGATATTGATATCTACGATATGTCAAACAATGTCGAAAATCACCACAGATCTGTCTATGCTTTTCCATGGAAAAGAGAGCATCCTTCCACTATGAACAAATGCCATCACTCAACATTCTGGCTACTTTTTACGCAGAATGGGATTTTTTTTTTGGGGGGGGGGGGGAGATTATTTTGCTGTGTTAATTTCGTCATGGACACCCATGTCAATTACCAGCCAAATCAATTCAGCAAAACGGGAACCCACGCGCTAGTCCGTTGTTTTTCGGTATGTGCCCAACTGGAGGGGTGCTCTTATGCCATGTAAAAGCCGGAGCAGATCTGTGATTGTGTACATGATCGTTTACATGGGACAGACGGTATCTACCCCCCGCGGGTTAGGGGGAGTCCCTTATTGGTTGGGACGAGAAAGAATTTACCCGATGCTAACCAGCATGTCGTAAGAGGCGACTAACAGGTTCTGTTTCTCCTTTTACCCTTGTTAAGTGTTTCTTGTATAGAATATAGTCAATGTTTGTAAAGATTTTAGTCAAGCAGTATGTAAGAAATGTTAAGTCCTTTGTACTGGAAACTTGCATTCTCCCAGTAAGGTCATATATTGTACTACGTTGCAAGCCCCTGGAGCAATTTTTTGATTAGTGCTTTTGTGAACAAGAAACAATTAACAAGTGGCTCTATCCCATCTCCCCCCTTTCCCCTATCCCATCTCCCCCTTCCCCCGTCGCGATATAACCTTGAATGGTTGAAAACGATGTTAAACACCAAATAAAGAAAGAAAGACGGTATCTGTCAAAATGTGTGTTCCTTTTGCTAGATTGCTTCGTGGGCAGGGAAGTTTAACGAAATAAAACTCAAACACACGCTAACTTCGGCTACACACATGTATACGTTCTGGTTAATCATATTCAAGCTTTAATTAGAAACATCCTGTTTATCACCAAAAAGCACAATCACAAACTGTCCCCTCGTTGCGAAGCCCGAAAGACTCAGTTTGTTGTTTTGACTCGTTTGGCTTTTGCCTGTTGTACGGAAAGCAAATTGCAAAGCAGTAGCACATTAATTGTCATATTCTTCTTTCATTTGCCTATCTCCATTTTTCGTATCAATAACTTAGCCCAAAGAAGACTTCAATTGGATCAACATCCGTATGACATAGGGTGGTGGTAAATTGAAATCTAAGTGGCGATAACACTATTAACTTGCGGTTCCATTCTCACCTTCCGAACTGCTGCTTGACGTTAGGTCTGCAGTCGTTAAAATCCCTCCTCCTCCTCCTATTCTTCTTCCTCCTCCTATTCTTCTTCCTCCTCCTATTCTTCTTCCTCCTCCTCCTCCGGCCCCTCCGTTCCTGCCCTGTCCTCCTGCATTTCCTCCGTTGCCTCCTCCTCTCGTTCCTCCCCCACCTGTTCCACCACCTCCCCCATTATTGGTCCCAATTCCCCCTCCTCCACCTGTTCCACCACCTCCCCCATTATTGGTCCCAATTCCCCCTCCTCCACCTGTTCCACCACCTCCCCCATTATTGGTCCCAATTCCCCATCCTCCTCCTCCCCCTCCACCTGTTCCACTACCTCCTCCATTATTGGTCCCAATTCCCCCTCCTCCACCACCTCCCCCATTATTGGTCCCAACTCCTCCTCCTCCTCCTCCTCCTCCTCCTCCTCCTCCTCCGATTCCTGTCCCTCCCCCAGGCGTACCACCACCTAATCCACCGTTTTCGGTTCCTGTGCCGCCACCATTGTTGTTTCTTGTTCCACTTCTTATCCCTCCCTGTCCATCTCCCCTCCACAAGAAATACCCTCCTCCTCCTCCTCCTCCTCCTCCCGTCCCTCCTGCTCCTCCTTCCGTTCCTCCTCCTCCTCCTCCTCGATTACCCCTCCATCTAAATCCTCCTCCTCCTCCTCCTCCCCCTCTTCCTCCTAAGCTGTCACTACTCCAAGCGATACCTCCGCCGCCCCCACCCGATTGTCCGCCTCCCCCATTGCTTTGGCTGCCACTTTCCCCATTCTCGCTCTCTGGACTGGCGTAGTGAGGGTAGTTGGACCTTGTAGGAAGATGGCCTCCAGGGTCTGAAGTTGGCGAAGGGTTTGGGAAGAAGATGTCAGGATTCGGCCCGAGTCCGTGGTAGTTGCCTCTGCCCTGCGGGACTACTTCTTCCTCTGCTTCTGTTTCTACTTCTTCGTGAGCCCAGCCCCCTCTACCACCCGGGTTTCCTCCGTTATCTCCTCTTCTAGTCCACCCTCCTCCTCCTCCTCCTCCTCCTCCTCCTCCTCCTCCGTAGTCGCCGTTGGGGCCGGGATGAAGGGAAGGATCAATCGTTGAGAGGCCGAAGTATGGAGTGAAGTATCCTCTTCCCTCTCCGTCTCTACCTCCTCCACCTCTCCCCCCACCTCCTCTTCCGCTGCCTCCTCTTCTTCCTCCATATCCCCCTCCTCCACCTCCTCTTCCTCCTCCTCCAAATCCCCCTCCTCCATCTCTTCTTCCTCCTCTTCCATATCCCCCTCCTCCATCTCCTCTTCCTCCTCCTCTAAATCCCCCTCCTCCATCTCCTCTTCCTCCCCCTCCTTCGTTTGGATCAGAAGTGAAAGTAGGATCCGCGGTGGATTGTCCAAAGTAAGGAGGCTGGCCGGTGAAGTATCCCCTTCCTCCTCTTCCCCCTCCATTTCCTCCTCCTCCTCCGCCGTTTGATGCGGTGGTGAAAGCAGGATCAAGGGTTGGGTATCCGATGTGAGGTCCCCCCGTAAAGTACCCCCTCCTCCTCCTCCCCACCCTCCTCTTCTTCCTCCTCTGTAGTGATACACTTCCTCTGGTTCTTCAGGCGGGTAGGGCTGGGTGTGAAACCAACTCCTCCAGTTCCAGCCGTGGCCTGTGTTGAACCACCTGAAGGGGTCAAGGGTGGAGGTCATCCCGTCCTCCCACTCTTCCAGGGTCGTTGGAGTCGTGCTCGACTGTGTGGTGGCCGGATCTGACGTCATGCCACTTTGTGACGTAGTCCCTGCAGCGTCACTTCCGTTTCCTGAGGATGACGAGGAATTGTTGTCTGGTTGTAGAGTTCCGAGAGAGAGAGATGTGGTTTGACCCGAAGGGGTGGACGCTCCGGCTGGTATCGTGTTTCCGGGATCAGCAGAGGCTGAGGCCGATGTCGTCGGACCGGACCCTCCCGACACTGGTGTAACAGAAGCAGGCGTCGAAGAAGACAAAGAACCATCACCGGCACCGGTGACGCCATTCCCTGTCGCGTTGACGTCGTTCAGCGGAGTTGTGACGTCATCCGTCTCGTTGACGACGACGTCTGACGACGCATTGACCCCAGAAGAGCCAGTGACGTTGGCGACATCAGCTATAGCGGTAGTGATGATGTCAGAGGTCGGAACAGTTGGCGTCGTACTTTGTGCTGTCGTTACAACAAGCTTGGGTGTGGTTGGAGGAGGAACGGTGGTAGTAGTAGTGGTTGTGGGTGGAAGTGTGGTGGTAGTGGTAGGGGTGGTGGTGGTGGTGGTTGTTGTGGTGGTGGTACGGAAGAGAAAATAGGCGCATGTATCGCAGCAACTCTCCTTGGCGTAGTTCTTTGCGTAGAGCGGACACAGGCCTGACTCGCAGTTGTCGGCACGGTCGCCGTATTCACAACCTGTTTGTAAAATCCACATTGCATACATGAGTTAACCACAGCCAAAATGTAATAAATAAGGCTAGGAGCTATCATAACATACACCGTTTTTCTCTTCAAGTCATTTGACCACAACATTCTTGAAAGAGAAATGTTTGTGTTAAAATGTGGTGTGCATTTGCTTCAATGTATAGAGAATAATGGTATAATGGCAAAATTGTATGGGCGTAGATAAAAATATCCACCAAAATACCCGTGTGACTTGGAATAATAGGCCGTGAAAGGTGGATGCAGCGCCTATAGGCTGTTGATCTACTGGCCGATGTGAATGCGTGATATATGGACTGGGTGGCCGAGTGGTAACGCACTTGCGCTCGGAAGCGAGAGGTTGCGAGTTCGACCCTGGGTCAGGGCGTTAGCAATTTTCTCCCCCCTTTCCTAACCAAGGTGGTGGGTTCAAGTGCTAGTCTTTCGGATGAGACGAAAAACCGAGGTCCCTTCGTGTACACTACATTGGGGTGTGCACGTTAAAGATCCCACGATTGACAAAAGGGTCTTTCCTGGCAAAATTGTATAGGCAAAGATAAAAATGTCCACCAAAATACCCGTGTGACTTGGAATAATAGGCCGTGAAAAGTAGGATATGCGCCGAAATGGCTGCGATCTGCTGGTCGATGTGAATGCGTGATGTATTGTGTAAAAAATTCCATCTCACACGGCATAAATAAATCCCTGCGCTTTGAATATGTGCGCGATATAAATTGCATAAAATAAAAATGAAAATAAAAATAAAATAAATCCCTGCGCTTAGAACTGTACCCACGGAATACGCGCGATATAAGCCTCATATTGATATTGATTGATATTGTGTAAAACATTCCATCTCACACGGCATACGCGCTTTGAACTTCGGATAAGGCGCTATATTAATACCCGTTATTATTTATTATTATACGATCCGAAAACCCGTTGCTTTTAGATTGACTTCTTACAAAATTATTGAATGAAAAATAAGCAAAGCGATGAATCGAAACATGTCAAGCTAATTTTCAAACTATTCAACGGAACGATCTATACTTTTACAGAAATGTTTTAGACGTGTTGGTAGATTTTTGTGTTCCACAGTCTAAGCTATAGGAATTAAAGTTAAAGAGATACAAATTTTCAAATTTTCAGATATGTTGACCCCCCCCTCCCCAACACACACACACACACACACACACTATCAAAGATCGTCCACAGAAAAAAAGGTTAATACGCTTGTTTTCCTACTGTAACCCATACACGGCCTTTGTAGGCGAATTTCCAAACCACAAATTATCCATGCTGCTGTATTTTTGCAAGAGTAGATGCGCGGATAGATTTTTAATTGATTGACTGATCGATTAATGGATGGATCGACTGCTTCCTGGTTGATAGTTCTAATAATTATTAGTAGTGATATAAGCCTTGTCGCCTCACTTGGCAAATCTCTCTTGACTGCAGCGCAGGAGCCGCAGCATCTCGCCCTGAAGGCAGTCTCGTAACATTCCAGGCGAGACTTCGTCACACGCTCCGAGCAGTTCTGACCGTTCACCAGCCATCTGACGTCATCGTCGAACGGACAATCGTCATCTGCACATAATGGTACCATCAGGAGCTATCGTTACTTGATTATATCTCTTCAAAGTTGGAAGTCAAACTTGTGAACAATTTCAATTGAATGACCCCCTTTTTGGTGAATCATACTAAACATTGTTTCTCTTCAGAATCATTATTCACTACAATTTGTCTATGTGAGATTATAAAGTTAGTTTGATTTGATTGTGATTTTTGATTATAAAAAAAAAACTAAAGGCAACTTTAAAAAAAAAATGTTTGTGTCCGATGCGTCGTAACTGCAATATGTTAACTTTCTCTCGAAAACAAGATCTTAGGCCTAAAAAAAAAATAGGTGTGGTCACGGTAACCCGACCTACACTATTTTTAGGGGCCGACCCTATAACTTTTTATTACATTTGTCAAAAAAACAAAACAAAAAATCAAGAAAACGAGTGCAGAAAACGCAATGAAAGCGAAAGCGCCCGAGTCGCACACTTATTTCCTGTCAAGTAGGTTTAATTTGTACACATTAGAAAAAAAAGTTAAAAAAAAGAAGTGATTGCCTACCTTCCTACCCTATTTTTTTTTTGTGGCTATGTTACCGTAACCACACCTATTTTTTTTTTGGCCTTAACAACAGTTTGCCTTTCAGCAGTTGTACTGAACTCACATTTAATGTAGACTACAGTGTGACTTACCAACTGCCGAAGGAGCCAATTCCGAAAAGACACAGGTTCCATTCTCACACCACTGGGAACAAAGACAAGAACAAGCTGCTGTGGTCAGTCAGGAGTTTGTGGTTCTAACACAATATGTATGCTAATCCTGATTCTAATGAGCACCACCTGCTAATAATTTGTCAGTGAAACCATGTTCCTGTGCAGAGAAAATTCCTTGAGCACAGGTGTAAGCATTTTCCTTTTCTTTTTTTCTCCTCTTCATTCACCTATCTTTCCAACCATCATTGATTACCTATTCCCCAATATCTTCTTTTCGTTTCATTTGGTCAGTTATCAACTCATCGATCACTTCACACACCCATCCATCCATCTTCCAATTCCCCCATCCATCTACCCATCAACCCGTCCATCAATCCGTCTATATCTATCAATCCATCAATCTATCTATTCACCCATCCATCTATTCATCCATCCATTCACTCATCCATCCATCCACCCATCCAACCACCTATCTATCCATTTATCCACCCACCCATTCACCAATCCATCCATCCATCCATCAAACCATCCATCTAACTTACTCTCCGGTTACCACAGGCCATTCCATCCGGAGGGAGCTTGAGGTCACAGTCGTTGTCGTAGGAACGGTAACAGGAGATCCCGCTGTAACACGTGTCGTCGTAACCGTATGCATGCTGGGCCTGTAACATTGCATTACAATTTCCATTTCTTACAGCTTTCATTTTGTCATAACTTTATTGTCCCATCGCTGGAAAAATTCGGGTCGCTTCTTCACAGTGGAAAGTTAGCAGCAACAGAGTCGCGCTACCCAGGTGTATGCGTGTTTAGGTGTAATCAGCCACCTGCACTAATGGCAGAATGACCGAGGTCTTTTACGACCTGATAAATAATTAAGTGACCCTCCACCACGAAATGAGTCGCATGTCACCTTGCGCGGTTCTGCGCTAGGCTTAATATAAGTCCGGGGAGTGTCTGGTAACAGTGCGTGGGTCACCTTAGTCACAGGCTTATAACTCTTTTCTAAAACGGTTTTCACCACTGGATAGAGCATAAAAAAAACTCTTTATGAAAATGTAAAAATATGAAAATCATGCAAAGGTGACATGCGACTCATTCCGTGGTGGAGGGTCACATATATCAGATATGTACTTGTGAGTGTGTACTTTTTTGTATGATCTGATAAACAAAGGGAATAAAGTAAGCGCTATAAATGTATATATGTGCTAACCATGTGTAATAGAGTAAGTGTGAGTTACGCAGAACCAGTCTCCTGGCACTTGAGAGAATAACAAGCCTTGAAATAAACAAGCTATCTCAATTATATTTGTGTATATTATAATAAGGCTTCAGGTCTTAACTCTTTCCGGACGGGTTCTAAGATAACGCGAGTATGTTACATAGTAACACGTTAGTGCTTCAGTCAGCTGAAAACAAACACCTCTTCTACAATTTGTCAAAAGCTGACAATCTGAGGCCAAACAAAAATATATGTTGGTTATATAACATGACCAAAAAAGATATGGTCGGTAGGTCGGCCTTTTTAAAAAAAATGTTTTTTTTAATTCCGTCAGGTTACTTCCCTTGTGCCAAAAGTTGTGTTTTTGTTATTGTTGTTTTTTTAAATATGAAAAAAAAGGTTTTAGGGTCGGCGGGAAAAAAACAACATATATTTTTAGTTGGCCTAAAGTAGTGCACTCACCCTACAGATGTAGGACTCAGGCCCCTCGCTGAGCTGACAGAACTGGTCCCCTGGGTAGACCTCTCCAGGCTGGAAGACGAGGTACGGCTTGATCTCCGTGTTGCTGGAGATGGCTCCACTCGTCACCAGGCAGTTGGTGTTGTTCCTGGGGAAAAGAAAAACGTACAATTTTCCATGTATGTCCTCACACGTATGTATCTCTTTCCTAGTCACATTCGATCATGTCCTTTATTATAGACAAGTAATTAAGCACACATACACACACACCCACTTACAAACACACACACACACACACACACACACACACACACACAGACACACACACAACCATACACACACACCCACACACACAACCACACACACACACACACACTCATACACACATACACACAACCATACACACACGCACACACACACAGCCACACACACACACTCATACACACATACACACAACCATACACACACGCACACACATGCACACAGACACCCACATACACAAACACACATTCTCTCTCTCTCTCTCTCTCTCTCTCTCTCTCTCTCTCTCTCTCTCTCTCTCTCTCTCTCTTTGCCCCTGTGCAGGGACGTAGCTCAGTTGGTAGCGCGCTGGCTTTGTAGCCAGTTGGTCGCCGTCAGCGTGGGTTCGATCCCCACGTTCGGCGAGAGATTTATTTCTCGGAGTCAACTTTGTGCAGGCTCTCTTCGGTGTCCGAACACCCCCGTGTGCACACATGCGCACGAAAAAGGTCCCACGTTCACAGCGAAAGTCTCAGGGCTTGGAAAACACGAAGACACGCATGCATCATCTCTCGTCTCTGATTATCATGATCGTATTTCGATACTTTGACGAGACAAACCCAATGCTGGTGTGTCGAAGAAGACAGCCACAGCGGGCTTGTTCGAATCAAAGTATCACACCATATCCTCAGCGTATTACCAATACCTGTCCCAATATAGACCAGTTGGTCTAAGAGGACGTTAAACCATAATAGTCAGTCAGTCTTTGCCCCCCCCCCTCCCCCTTCCCCCACACGCGCACCCCCTACCCCCTCTCACCTGATCAAATCATCGATGAAATCTGTGAAATACTCAACAGAACAGTCAGAAAACCTCCAAGGATTCTGCGCAGTGCGAGCATTGGAGAAGCGGAAGCGTGACGTCATGATATAACGGTCGAAGACCAAACACGTGTTTCCGTCCATGTCGTGTCGAGAGCCAAGACTACAGACACAAAAACAGCGCAATATTTTTTTTTAAAGTACAAACAACAAAACATTCAGGAAGACAAAGGAAACAATCTTGAGGATTGGACTGTACGTACCGTTTAGGGAGTGAAGTAAAAATTAATAGGACAGCAATGTCATGGTAGGTAAACATACAACATTTAATAAACTAACCAATGTGTGTGTGTGTGTGTGTGTGTGTGTGTGTGTGTGTGTGTGTGTGTGTGTGTGTGTGTGTGTGTGTGTGTGTGTGCCGTGTGTGCGCGTGTGTGTGTACGTGTGTTTGAGTGTGTGTGTGTGCGTGTGCGTGTGTGTGTGTGTGTGCGCGTGTGTTTGTGTGTGTCCGTGTCTCTGTGTGTGTGTGTGTGTGTGTGTGTGTGTGTGTGTGTGTGTGTGTGTGTGTCCTTCCTCCTACGATTCCCCGAACGCCTAATCAACCCCCGCTCTCACCTTATTTTCATGACAACTCTGAGGGTGTGTGTATGTGTGTGTGTGTGTGTGTGTGTGTGTGTGCGTGCGTGCCCGTGCGTGCGTGCCAGTGCGTGCGTGCGTGCGTGCCAGTGCGTGCGTGCCTGCGTGCGTGCGTGTGTGTATGTGGGTGTGGGTATCTCCTTCCTCCTTCGATTCCTCCAACGCCTAACACACAACCTCCCCCCCCCCCCCCACCGACCCCACCGTCCGCCTCATTTGCATGCCAACTCTAGTCCCTCCCTACCTCCCTTTTAGCGCTGCAGACTTCTTACCTGTGGCCTAGTTCGTGTGCGGCAATGGCGACGGTACGAAATTCGAAGTATTCTTCCACGATGGAGAAATAGTAGTCGTCGTTGCACACTGATCCAAGGTAAGCTAAACCTGCAAAACACAATAGGTGAAGATACAGAAGTGTCAGAATATTATACTGGTATCCACTGAAATGTATTTCAAATACAACGGATTCATCTTTCTATCGCACAAGCAGGAGAGCTGAAGACGGAGGTACTCGGCCATTGGTGCTCTCCAGACAACCATGGCACCACGCATATACACACCAAATAATATGTGTGATCGACAAGAAGAAGAAGAAGATCGCACAAGCGAATGGGAGTTTACTGGTTTGAGAATTATCTACACAGATAACAAACCATTTATAAAAGATGGGACATGTGAAAATATTAAAGTAACAAATGATTAGAGAATCTACAGTTCCCAAAATGACTGCCGCACTGGTGCGTAGCCCGCTTTCCTCTGGCCGATCAAGTGTCGCAAGTTACGAATTGACTGTTCCTTAAAAACATTCGATACCGATACATGCACATCCTGGCGGCGACCTTAAAAGTCGTGTTCCACTGCTAATGACTAAGTCACTATGACCAACTTTATTCTCTCATTGGTAAGTCGATGTCGTATCGTATCAATATCCCCCCCCCCCCCCCCCCCCCCGCGGGTTAGGGGGAAGAATTAACCCGATGCTCCCCAGCATGTCGTAAGAGGCGACTAACGGATTCTGTTTCTCCTTTTACCCTTGTTAAGTGTTTCTTGTATAGAATATAGTCAATGTTTGCAAAGATTTTAGTCAAGCAGTATGTAAGAAATGTTAAGTCCTTTGTACTGGAAACTTGCATTCTCCCAGTAAGGTCATATATTGTACTACGTTGCAAGCCCCTGGAGCATTTTTTTGATTAGTGCTTTTGTGAACAAGAAACAATTAACAAGTGGCTCTATCCCATCTCCCCCCCCCCCCTTTCCCCGTCGCGATATAACCTTCGTGGTTGAAAACGACGTTAAACACCAAATAAAGAAAGAAAGTATCAATAGCACTGTCTCGAAACTAACGCGATAGTCGGACAGAGTTGCGCCCCTGGAACGGCAGGTAGTTCCGTTTTGTGTTTGCAAAATGGAACCGCATGACAATCCGCCCTTCAACTTCTTTACCCGCGTAGTTTGAACAGCAGATACAGTAACGTTTCCCTCCACCACTAATCTTCTTCTCTCGTTCAGCCAATTTGGACGTAAACAAAACAACCGGAACTACCCGCCGACAGCGCCGCGGGCTATGTCAGGGACGGACAACTCTTATCACTTTCGTTTTGAGACAATGCTATGGACGAATCTCTTGATGGCTGCCTTCATTCAATGGCTTGGTCTGCTAGTCAACAAAATACATTTCCTCAAAGCACAAAATAAAACAAGGACGATAACTCGGAAACAATTGCTTACGACACATTCTTTGAACGGTTGAAAACACAGACTCTGCAGTATATTGCACACACAAAAACAACAACAACCAAACACATCAGTTTCTGCTTGTTTCAACACAAATAAATGAGATAACTGCGAAGTTCCAGTTTACCTGCATTCGAAACAGACCCTCCGTACGTCAGATTGAAACTGCACACACACAAGGAATATTCATGAATTAACATTGTTGTCATCAAACTTAAAAGAAAACAGGTCTCGCAAATTAACGTTCTGTTTGTAGTACAGTGGAGTTCACCTCCATTTTAAGACCCCACAATTTAAGACTTCCTCCATTTTAAGACCTTGCTTTTTCACATGTCTTGTTTATAATCCCTGAAAATTGACCTCTTTTTTAAGACCTGTTGAGGTTTTAGACCTGATATCATCAGATTTGTTGAGATATTAGACCTGATATCATCAGATTTGTTGAGGTTGTAGACCTGATATCAGCAGATTTGTTGAGGTTGTAGACCTGATATCATCAGATTTGTTGAGGTTTTAGACCTGATATCATCAGATTTGTTGAGGTTTTAGACCTGATATCATCAGATTTGTTGAGGTTTTAGACCTGATATCATCAGATTTGTTGAGGTTTTAGACCTGATATCATCAGATTTGTTGAGGTTGTAGACCTGATATCATCAGATTTGTTGAGGTTTTAGACCTGATATCATCAGATTTGTTGAGGTTTTAGACCTGATATCAGCAGATTTGTTGAGGTTTTAGACCTGATATCATCAGATTTGTTGAGGTTTTAGACCTGATATCATCAGATTTGTTGAGGTTTTAAAAGGGGTTCCACTGAAATAGAAACTCAAAGATCGAGGAAAAAAATATTCAAAATGAAAGACAACGACGACAGAAACGATAAGAGCAGTGAAGAGCATGACGTGGTCACTAGGGGGCAGGTTGGGTCAGAACAACAACAACAACAACAACAACAACAACAAACAACAACAACAACAACAGCAACAACAACATCCACTGACCCAGTGAAAAGCATGACGTGCCCAGGGGGCAGGTTGGGTCACAACAACAACAACAACAACAACAACAACAACACCACCACCAACAACACCACCACCACCACCACCAACAACAACAACAACACCACCACCACCACCACCAACAACAACAACAACAACAAGGTCTACCCACCCAGTGAAGAGCATGACGTGGTCACTGGGGGGCAGGTTGGGTCCGAGCTTCAAGGCCCAGGCCCGGAAGGCCTCCAGAGCGTCCGAGGCCTCCACCATGTCACGTGGGCTGTTGACCGCCAGCTTGCCGCCTGACCAGTACGTGTCTTGTGGGTTCTGCGCACCAGTGACCATTCATACTGACCATCAGACTACAGAGTCCTAACTTGATGAAATACCAGTGACCATTCATACTGACCATCAGACTAAATCCTACCTTGATAAAATACCAGGAATCATTCACTAAAAAAATTCCGGCCATATTCCTGATGTCATGTTGACCTCTTGAAACCGTCGTGAATAAGCTGTGTCTGTCACAATCGAATTTTTTTCTTCAGGCCTCTAAACCTAAAGGGGACATCAATGATAAACGATACCACGCACGCACGCATACCCGCTTACACGCACGTACGTACGTATGTACGTACGCACGCACGCACGCACGCACGCATGCACACACACACACACACAAAAACACACACACACACGCACGCATGCACAAACGCATGTACACACACACACACACACACACACACACACACACACACACACACACACACACACATCCCTTCCATGGCATACTCACATCAAAAATGATGATGCCGGCAAAACTGACGTCGATTGAATAGTTACTGGCTGGGATACTAGCGTACCTCAAATCAATCTGAAACAGACCGATTTGTTGAAAATAGTTTCAAACAAGTGTGCAGAACAGACAGATGGTTTTTGAATTGTTCGCTCAAATATTGGAGTCTTTTGAATTAAATATCGTTGTCTTGTAAGCACAAGGTTACATACAAACACTTACGGATTATAACCTAAACAACAAAGTGACCGTGGGTGAGATGAACAAAGTTAAAAATCAAAATAATTCTGTACTCATCAATACAAGGACAACACATTCAAGACTAAATTAATGTTTTGGATTGATCAATGAATCTTTCAAGGTGAGATAAGAAAGTCCCAGATTCATTGTTTGGAACACAGTACATTGTAACATCTATAGGCAGCAGAAAGGATATTGTTTTCATGCCTCGTTTATCTTGCGGAAGTTCCTTACTTTGACTTGCTTACGTAGATGCAGGCTAGCACATACCTCACTTGATGAGATAACAGGACTAAGTGATGACAAGATCATACACATTTAACATTAAAAGTGTACTTACGCCATTTAAAACAAATGAGTAGTACTCCGTGATACGCTCAATGGCGGCTTGTTTCCTTGCCTCTTCCGTCGGCCCTTTTGTCCGCTGAAGCCATCTGAAAATGTTAATACGTTTGCTCTGAACAGGCCTGTGCAGTGATATTGTGTACATGGTATTCAATCTTTGAGTACACGTACATTCCTTTCAAAACACTGTATACCTCAGGGCCGGACTACCGGGGGGTTATGGGGGTTGCGCACCCCCCCCCCCCCCTATCCTAAACATGTACCTCACTTATTTAAAACATTTTTTATTATTGTTTATTTTATGCCGTTTCATGCAAGGAGCGACCATTTTCCTATCTCAGAATATGACCTACCCATCAGCTTCAGGGGGCTTCGCCCCCTGACCCCCACAAGGGGCTCTACCCCTTGACCCCGCCAGGGGGAACATCCCCCTGGACCACCACTGGCAACCCCCCTCCTCCTCTTAGCCTAGTCCGGCCCTGTACCTAGTTTGAGCAACACAGTCAAAAAATAACGTAATATGTGACCCTGACAATTCATGTTTCTTGTCAAAAAATGTTTTAAAAATGCACACACTTTGTCAATATTAACAGTTACGGGCTTGCACAAAACGTGCGTAACATGCGGATGAGTTAAAACTAAACCTTGTCAACACCAATAACAGCTCTATTTCATTCCAAGAACAAGCGGGTCTGAATAAATCTAGATAATATTACAATATCCGGCTTCACACACACACACACACACACACACACACACACACACACACACACACGCATGCATACACACACACACACACATGCACGCACACACACGCACACACACACACACACACACACACACACACACACACACACACACACACAATCAATCAATCAATCAATCAATAGGAAGCTTATATAGCGCGTATTCCGTGGGTACAGTTCTAAGCGCTTGTCGAAGAGTTGTCAACACAGGACTAACAAAGAAACTAACATCTACAGACGGACACGAACCCTATCACACACTAGCAAACCCCGATAAACATACAACAAACAACTGTTTAACAACAATGTACACATCAATAGCTAGGTCCAAGCAAAATAATATTAAGCACAAAGAAAACACCTCTCACAGAGCACAGCACAAGAATGTCTTTTGGGGCACAACACATCACGTCGAACATGAAAGTCGCAGCCAGCTACGGGAAGAACTGAGTCTTCAACATACTCTTGAACGCGTCAAGAGAGGGGCTCTGGCGAAGCTCAAGCGGCAGGGAGTTTCGAGCGAGGGATGTGAAGGCGGAGTGAGTCAGCAGCAGAACGAAGGGGGCGGTCGGAGGGCTGGGTGTACAGGTCCAGGGAGGATTGAAGGTACTCGGGAGCAGAGTCGTTCAGACACTTGCAGACCAGAGTGGACAGTTTGTAGGAGATTCGGGTGTTGACAGGGAGCCAGTGCAAGGAGCGAAGTAGGGGGGTGATGTGGTCTCGCTTTGTCTTCCTCAACGTCAGCCTGGCAGCAGCGTTCTGGACTCGTTGTAGGCCATGAATGGATGAGGCGGGGAGGCCAGCCAGAAGGGAGTTGCAGTAGTCCAGACGACTGAAGATGAGGAACACAACCAGCTTGACACAGGCGTCGTGGGTGAGGTAGCGACGGATGGAGGCGATGCGTCGTAGGTGGAAAAAGCAGGTCTTGATGATGAAGGAGATTTGTGTCTGCATGGAGAGAGTGGAGTCGAGAAAGACGCCAAGGCTCTTGACAGCAGGGGAGAATGGAACAGTCGCGTCATCCAGCTGGAGGTCGGTCACAGTGAGGGAAGCAATCTTCTGTCGTGTTCCAACGAGAAGGGCCTCCGTCTTCTCACTGTTCAGCTTCAACTTGTTCTCGGTCATCCAGTTCTTGTTGTCAGTGAAACAACTGGAGATGGATCCCAGGAGATGGTCAACGTCCTCCGGCTTGGCGCTGTTCTGGAGCTGCGTGTCATCGGCAAAGGAGTTGTAGTTCAAGCCGTGGCGTTCGATGACCAGGGAGAGGGGTTGGGTGTACAGGGTGAAAAGGATAGGGCCGAGGACAGACCCTTGTGGGACGCCGAAGCGGACAGGGACAGGCTGAGAAGAGAACGAATCAGTGGTGACAGTCTGAGAGCACACACACACACACATGCGCGCGCACGCACACACACACACATGCGCGCGCACGCACGCACATAAACAGAGACACGTACACACACACACACACACACACACACATACACGCACGCACGCACACACACACACACACACACACACAAAGACTCACAGCTCATAGACCCCATAGTCAATGACCATAAGCATCTCTACATTGAAGGTCGGGGGCCCTCCTGCCTGTCTCTTGACTCTGCCGGACGTCTCATCGGCTTCTATACCAGCCTCCACTGCCACTGTAGCTGGAAACATCACACAGTTTATTTCATTCTTTGTAAAGATCGGGAATTTTCATTTCTTTCTTGATAAACATCATCCTGATCTCAGGTCAAAATGAGTTCGGCTCATTCTCTCCCTGACAGGATGCCTTGAGTTTCCTTGTCTGGCAAAGAAACCGATTTTTTTATTTTTATTTTTTTTATTATTTTTTTTTTTTACATATTTAGAGCTTTTTGTAATGTATTATTGATATAAGCAGATTCGCGATCGTCTATAATGATTTTTCATGGTGTTTTGTAATTTTTAAATTACAAAGGAATTGATATGTAAGACAGTTTCAAGCGAGCTATTTTTCGCGGCTGTATTTACTGTGCAAACAACTCTAAATATGGCAAAAGTGTCACGTGATAATCAACCGTTTGGTTTCCGCGCTCACTGGAGCAGACGATTTTTTCTGTAACCAGTTGACAGTGATGAAACCATATATTACGGTCTCCTTCCGGCAGCAGTCCCAACATTTCGACTTGTTTTGACCTTAGAACGATGTCTTTATCATAACTGTGAAGAACAGAACGGAGATCACTGTCGAAGTCGGCCAATCTGCAATCATTTTCGTCTCGCGAACACTGATCTCAAATTTAGATCAGTGCTCGCGAAAACCATATGGGAGATAACTCTGTATTTTTGTTTTGATAGATTCGCATAGGACTGTAGCGTCCGGTCAGGGAGAGAATGAGCCGAACTCATTTTGACCTGAGTTCAGGTGAGGATGAATAAACATAAGACAGTTCATTTCAATCTTAGTAAAGATCAGACTGTCCATTTCATCGAAGAAAGAAACATCAGACAGCTAGAAACATCAGACAGTTAAAGGCTGCCATATTCGTAGCGTTCATTAATTAATTCATATTGTTTACACGTGCTAATAATGTTATAAAACTGTACCTAAGGGGATATAATAACGATTGGCTGTAGCTTTCGAACACAGACAAAATTATTTCAGTATTGCAAAGTGGTGTTAATAGTGTCGAATGTAAACAGAACAGTCTCCTGAAACGCCATCTTTGGTTTACGAAACGTCACGAAGTGACGTCAACGGTCTAAAAATAGCCCAAGTCCTGGAGAACTGTTGCTAAACAATGCAATAAAGAATTAATTATTTCTCGTAATTGGTAAGGACTTCAAACCTAAAACTTTGCAGGAAGCTTACTTTATACGTCCCCGCAACGATGGGAAAAGCCCTGGAAGTAATTAAACTAATTAAATAGGACTATGTCAGCCTTTAATTTCATCCTTCATAAAGATTAGACAGTTCATTTCATTCTTAGTAAATATTAGACAGTTCATTTCATTTTTGATAAAGATAAAACAGTTCATTTCATTCTAAACATTCTATACTTCCCGTTATAAAAAATATAGCCACATGTGTTTGAGCGCAGATGTTTTTGATTAGGACGTTTATGGTAAAAACCAGTTATTGACTCCGTGCATTCATTCCTCTACCATATTCAGCAAACAGATAGATTTTGCTGGATGTAGTGTCTATACGTAAATGTACCTGCATGTTGGACTGTGTGTAGATACCAATAGACGACCGCAAAACGGTGGCCTAGTGGTAAGGCGTCCGCCCAGTGAGCGGGAGGTCGTGGGTTCGAACCCCGGCCGGGTCATACCTAAGACTTTAAAATTGACAATCTAGTGGCTGCTTCGCCTGGCGTCTGGCATTATGGGGTTAGTGCTAGGACTGGTTGGTCCGGTGTCAGAATAATGTGACTGGGTGAGACATGAAGCCTGTGCTGCGACTTCTGTCTTGTGTGTGGCGCACGTTATATGTCAAAGCAGCACCGCCCTGATATGGCATGGCCCTTCGTGGTCGGCTGGGCGTTAAGCAAACAAACAAACAAACCAACCAACAGACGATGTTCGGAATTAACTCGCTATCGCTAGCTGGGTTTGTATGTGTTGTGAAAGAATGAATAATCTTACTTTTATTGAGTCAAACTTTCCCTCTAGTTTATAGGCCATGAGCACATGTGCAAGTAGCACGTGTAGAAAGCTTTCCTCACTAAAAGCAAGAGTAATCACTCTTTCACAACCCATACAATCCCAACAGAGTTATTTCCGGAAATCGTCTATAAGCTTGAATTCCTGCAGGTTTTCAATGATTTGTCAGATAACATTAACGAAGCGCAAAAAAATTTATGATTGTACATGTTCGCTAGATCATAAAATCCTTACCTCCCTGAAATTCCAGGTAGTCATTTTGCATGTCCACCTCCGACACCACTTTGCTGACCTCATGGCGCGCCGCACTCTGACTCAAAGAGGAGCTTAGCTGAACAGACGGTGCCACGGAAAACTCGTCCCCACCGGAAAAATAACTCCCTGTCTGTAATAGAAATACAGTCAAAATGTTGCAGACAAAACAATAGCATCTTGGAGGGCCCCAAAGGGGGGGTATCATCACGATCACGGGAAGGGAAATTTTATCTTTCACGATCACAGTTACCTTGATTTTTGTTTTCACGATCACGAACACCTTGACGAATAGAGGATCATAGAGTGATACAGCGGTGAAAAATGTACGTTGAAAATAAAATGCTTTGCAATAATGCCCATCACGATCACGAAAACAAATGACGATCACGATCACGATACTTGATTTTTTTGTCATCACGGATCACAGGCAAAGTCCCATCACGATCACAGAAATGGAAATTTCGGCAATCACGGTCACAGAAAGGTCAAAAATCGCCAATCACGATCACGATTTTAAACCCTTTGGGGCCCTCATCTTGAGGTATAAGATCTTTACAAAACGATCACGTTAAATGTGCAATGTACCTAATAAACACCGAGGTGCAATAAGCCTGATATTCATTGGACGAAGTCGACTTCGCGAAGACTTCATCACAAAGCTCTCGCTGCACGAAGCTTTGGCACTGAATTGTCCGTGGAAAAAAAAGGCTTCGCGAAGTCGAATTTAGCTGATCAAGTATTCATATCGAGCAAGACAAACACTGTTGCAAGAGCCACATTAAGTATCAATCAAATCGGCAAAAGTTATAGTACTCAAATGATATGTTCTTAATACCCCTACCCACTCCTGCCCACCCCTCCCACCCCCCACCCCCCACAACAACAACAACAACACACACAAAATAAAAAAAAATAAAAAAAAAGCAAATCAATAAATTCAAAAAGTTAAAATCTTACACTTAGCTCCCAATTTGTGTCCATCGTTATAATACTATCCAAAACCAAATGCACCATTTGGTAGGAAGTGGCGCATGCGTACTCACGAAGTAGTATCCATTTCCGGCCTCTTGGTGTCGTACTGAGAAGGACGCCCCGTGGTTTGGGTCTTGATAATACCCTTCGGATCCCTGACAAGAAAATGAAAGTAATCAGGCTGACTGAGGATTTTCTCTCTTTGTGCCTGTTTCTCTGTCTGTGTACGACTGTGCTTGTGTCTGCCAGTCTGTCTGTCTGTTTTTTGTGTCTGTTTGTCTGTATGTCTGTATGTCTGTATCTCTCTCTCTCTCTCTCTCTCTCTCTCTCTCTCTCTCTCTCTCTCTCTCTCGTTCGTTTACTTTGTTTATTTGTCATGTTGCTTTACTTGTTTATCATTTATTAGACATTTGTATTAGAAGTAAGGACCGGTTGTAAGAAAAGGCGTCGCCTTAAACCTCTATCCTTGAAAAATAAAGTTCCATCATCATCATCTCTCTCTCTCTCTCTCTCTCTCTCTCTCTCTCTCTCTCTCTCTCTCTCTCTCTCTCTCTCTCTCTCTCTCTCTCTCTCTCTCTATCTTTGTCGGTTGGCATCTGTTTCAGCCTACCTTGGCTTCGGAAAAGAGGAGTCTCTCCAGCCCGTCCCCTCGGACTCTGAAGACAGGGGGCAGGTCATCCATAACGCGGTTCCGGTGGAGGCCCAGGGACACGTTCCTGCTGCCAAGGCTGAAGCTGAGGTCAAGGGTACGGGGAAGGTCAGCTGATCGTCTGCTGCGAGTTGCCTCCCCTCCCTTTCCTCCTGTTTCCCCGCTGGCGGCCACTTTTACGTTCACCGTCTCTGTGAATCAGTTATTGTCCAGTATATCATATCATACATGTTCGTTTCAGCGATGAACAGAATACAGCAAAGCTTTCGATATCTTTTTTTCAGAAATGTCACAGAAATTGGTGGCGAAAAGGTTGGGTTGGTAGCGGGGCTGGCATTTCTTGCCACTGTCGCATCTCTCAAGGAATGAGCCAAAGGAATAATAATGATAATAACAACAGTGATAAGGTTTTATTTAGTCTTGTGAGGTTACCCTCATGAATATTCGGGCTTCTTTCTTACTGGGGATAAAAATCCCTCTCCGAACGCGTGGATCAAACCCAGGCCATTAGCAACAACTGGTTTTGATGTCAGCGCCGCTACCGACAGAGCTATTTCCACGCCCACTGTTATTTCTCACGGCACTGTCTGAATCGATTTGGCGTCAGACAGTTATGAAGTCCGATCTTGTGAAATATTCGGTTCCAAGCAATGCGCTTGAGACAAGTGCTTCAAAATTGGCTTTATAACATTTTTCGGTAATCTTGAACTTTAGCGTGTTAAATTCATAGCTCAGAATTCAGAGGCATTTAAGTCTCCAAATTTGTAGAACCAGCACTTGTAATCATAACAAGTCATTTTAGATCCTTTTGAAGTTACGGAATGAACTCTGATGAACTGTACGAATGCATTTCGTTTACATGGGTCAAAGAAGGAATTATCCGTGTGAGCGAACAAGGGAGACAACTCTTTCGTGTAAATGATGTCCCATGGTTGACAACGTACGCCATTTGCGGTGCATTTTCGTCGATTGAACATCCAAATTAATTAATTATGTTTAAGTTTGAAGCTCAATCCGTCAATTAATTTCACGACAAATGTTCTTTGGCTTGCTTACATGGACTTGTATCAAAAATAAGTAAAGAATGTCACTGGATTCTGAGCTATGAATTTAACACGCTAAAGTTCAAGATTACCCATTTTTGTAAGAACCACTCCCACAAAAATGGCTATATTGACATCTTTAACCCAACACTACATGTGTAAAGGCATCTTCACTGCAGTGTCTACATTTTTAGTAAAATAATTTCACATACCTGCATAAAACTCTGACAACATTCTGACACTGCATTGCATGCATGGTTAACAAGATGCGGAGATTTATAAAGGGGCTGGGGCAGGGGCTCACATCCCCGTCGGACATCGGACATACACGGATATTTTTTCCAAATGTGCTATACATTTTTCATGCAAGGGGACAATATGTCCTATTGTTTTTGTCACAACGTGGTCATTGTGCGATTATGCTTTCATTTGATCCGGACATTGTCAGTACTGTTGCTATTTTATCGATGTTTCGCGAAGCGATCTGTCTCTCCAAGCAGACGACACTTTGGGAGACTTTATGTGCTTTTTATAGAGAAGAGCTTCCAAGGGTCGCAACTCTGAATACTTCAAGCCGGTTGACAGTTGCCTCCCTTCGCGGTTTATTTTCTCCGAAAAAACAACATGCCGCCAAAACGAAAATTGGTGCTAAAAAAAAAGTCCTATTGATTTCTTTTTGTTCAGGGCAAATGTCTTTTCACTTTTGCATTGTCCAGGACATTTGTCCCATGCCACCTCTCATGGATGTGAGCCCCTGAAGAGGGTGGTTCGCGTTTTAAAATTAGTCCAGACGGGCTCATTTTTTGGCTAGTGAGAAGCTAGGGGACGATTCCAAAATTCGCAGTGATGCACAATTGTGTATTTTGCATTTACTATATACCCCCGCTTTTCAGACTACATATGACAGAAATCAAGAAAAATAGAACACATGCCAAACAGTACCTCTTCATACATCAGATCAAAACCAAAAACAGATAGAATACTAAGGTTCCAAAATCCAGAATAAAAAGCCAAGAAAGGTTTGTTATTATAACGTTAAATTTTATCAAAATGATATATGCACAATTGTGTATTTTTATTATTCAATACCCACGCTTTTGATACTAAATATAACAGATACAAAGAAAAATAGAACAAATGCTAAACTGTTAGACATCTTTTTACATTTAGTCAAGTTTTGACTAAATGTTTTAACATACAGGGGGAATCGAGACGAGGGTCGTGGTGTATGTGTGTGTGTGTGTGTCTGTGTGTGTGTGTGTGTGTGTGTGTGTGTGTGTGTGTGTGTGTGTGTGTGTGTGTGTGTGTGTGTGTCTGTGTGTGTATATGTGTCTGTGCGTGTGTGTGTGTGTGTGTAGAGCGATTCAGAGTAAACTACTGGACCGATCTTAATGAAATTTTACATGAGAGTTTCTAGGTATGATATCCCCAGACGTGTTTTTTCATTTTTTCAATTGATTGACATTTTGGCCAAGCAATATTCGACAAAGGCCGGACTTCGGTATTGCATTTCAGCATGAAGGCTTAAAAATTAATTGATGAATTTGGTCATTCAAAATCTGAAAATTGTAAATAAAATTATTTATTTATAAAGCGATCCAAAATTACTTATATTTTATTCTTCATTATGATCTGATTCCAAAAACATATAAATATGTTATATTCGGATTAAAAACAAGCTCTGAAATTTAAAAATATAAACATTATTATTAAAATTAAATTTCCGAAATCGTTTTAAAAACAATTTCATCTTCTTCCTTGTTGGTTCCTTATTCCAAAAACATATAGATATGATATGTTTGGATTAAAAACACGCTCAGAAAGTTAAAACGAAGAGAGGTTCAGTAAAGTGTGCTATGCACCACAGCGCAACCGCTACCGCGCTAAACAGGCTCGTCACTTTCACTGCCTTTTGCACTAGCGGCGGACTACAGTCATTGTGAAAAAATGCAGTGCGTTCAGTTTCATTCTGTGAGTTCCACAGCTTGACTAAATGTAGTAATTTCGCCTTACGCGGCTTGTTAATACATCCGATCAAACCTAAAAACATGTATACTACTAACATTTCAAAATCCAGAATAAAAAAAAAAACAGAAAAAGAGTACAAGTACATCGACCCAATGGTCGTGATAGTTGACAGAAAAACAAATAAATAAGAACAAATTAAAATTAACAATAGAAACATCTTGCCAGAGATTAAATCAAAAACATCATAAGATGATTATTTTTTGATTTTTTTCATTCGTCTCATACTTATTTGTTTGCCTGTACACTATAAAGACCATTCGGTCCATGTACAGTACTTGTTTTTTTTGGTTTTTTTCTTCTCATTTATTCTGGATTTTAGAACGTTTGTAGTCTGTCTGTTTTTAGATTTAATCTCATGTATAAAAGATGCCTTAAAGTTTATCATTTTCAACGAATTCCACAGAGCATTATCATCCCTGTCCTCCTCTCCTTATTTTTTTTAATTTTTTATTTTTTTTGAAAGCGGACAAACACTCAGGTCCTTAATGGCTTAAAATCGTAGGACTTTTAATATTAATTTTAAGGATATAATCATTTTTAATTTTTATTCAATAATTTTTGTCATATTAAGTCTCAAAAGCGCGGTTATTCAATACTTAAAATGCATAATTGTGCATATCTTTTTTGGCAAAAATAAAACGTTCCAATGCCTAACCTTTCTTGGCTTTTTACTATAATCTCAGTTACAGTTTTTTAACACCGAAGTTACCAATAAATGGTTAAATAATCAAAGAAATGGCAGAAATGCAGCATTAACTGAAAAGACTGTTTTATGTGTGTTCTGAAGAAAAAAACTTAACAGCTCATTTGTTTTCAACTTTAAAAAAATGATACTTAATTAAAAAAAAAAAAGAAAAGATGACGAGATGTGATTATCTTTTCCTGCTATCGTCAGCGTTTTAAGAAACACTCGCATTTGAGTAAATAAAGGCGACAAAAACAAACACACAAAAACACACACATGGAAAATAATAAAAGAACAAAACAATAAGGCCACAAAAAAAATAGGTCTGTTTACGGTAACATAGGCCAAAACAAAAGGGTCCGTAGGTCGGGATTTTTTTTTCTCCCAAAAACCATATTTTTACGTTATTTTGCTTTTTTTTTTTCCCCCCCAAATGATAAAAAAAAAGTCTAGGGTCGCGCGAAAAAAATAGGGTCGGTCGGGTTACCGTAAACAGACTTTTTTTTTTTTGGCCTAAGAACAAGACCGTAAAGAACAGACAGTACAAGAACAACAACAAAACCTAAACCACTTACCTGTTACAAAAGATTCCGGGCCAAACGGCAAGGTAAATCCACAGACGTGACAGCCGCACACGTAGCAGATGACCAACACCCATTCTGAAAATGTTTCTCTCATAGCCACCCCAATGTCAAAACGTCAAATCCACCCGAAATAAATACCAGGTATTTCTCCAGCTTTCCTCCGTCGGCAGGACTCGCCAGAAAAAACACAGACGCGCACTTAGGTTGGGTTTAAAGCGCACTGATTTTGTCAGCCTAAGTTTGTCGCAAGAGTAAACTTGCGCACTGATTTATGTTTTCACCTAGAGTTTGAAACAATTTCAAAACTGTTTCGATCCTTCCTTTCTCTCGTTCTGTTGTCGCAAGAGTATACTGAATTTCGGTCAAATGTGAGTTTCGTTAAAATATCACAGAGGCAGAAGTCTGTGAACTGCACAAAAATGGTCAGTTCACATGTTTTTGAGATGGAGATCGTGCACTTTAAGTAAGTCAGACGTAGAACCGGATTTGTTCCACGAATGACGGTTACAAATATTATTCATCCGAGTAAAAGTGAACCCCAAAACGAGTCCCTTGCATCATCCGCACGGATTCACAGAAGAGTAAGGGGTACGTCTGAATGTGTGAAATACGCCAGTCCAGAGTTTTGGGGAACCCAAGTCCAGCGTCACCTGATTAGCCAATGGCAGGTCGAACCAATGGCCAATGGTTGTTCGAAGACGTGTGACTCCCACGGATATCCACCCTCATTCTCTCCCCCCCCCCCTCCCCCCAACCCCCCTTCTTGAACCCTATTCTCTCACCATCTCCCTCGCATTGGTAACGTGTCAAAACGTCCATGCCTCTCTGGTGAAGTTTTCAAATACCTGCTTAGGAAATGGAGACAACACAACGAAAGTTCGAGTCATCTGAATAAATTTCATTTAGACCAGACGTTGTAACCCCCCCCCCCCCCCAAAAAAAAAAATAATAAATAGATAAATAAATAAATCAAATAGATAAAAGCTGCCTTCTAAAATGCAATTAACTTTCTTTCACATGTGATTTAGGGAATTACCTTCTATACTTGGCTTACATTAGCATGAGATGTGGGGTGGTAATTTCACAAAGTGTAAAGTATTTAGGTGATTTTTACGCGTTTTAAACAATATTTTTCAATTTCGAAGATTCCCGCTCAAAAGTCGGATGTTTGACACTAAGCTATAGCCACATTCATCCGACTTAAACCCTCCAAACTCCCTGTAATGGCTGTTTCAACTCATGTATTGTCTGAGCATCGTTTTTTTTTTATGCTAGGCCCTTCAGAAAAACCAACAGATAAAAGTCTGGAGAGCTAAAATTGCGTTAGCGTGGCAACCACTCAGTACCAAACCTCTTACTTTTGAGTCAATCCCGAATTTAGAAAGCACAATTTGAAAGAATATTCTTCTTCTTCGTTCATGGGCTTAGACTCCCACGTTCACTCATGTTTTTAGCACGAGTGGATTTTTACGTGTATGACCGTTTTTACCCCGCCATTCAGGCAGCATACGCCGATTTCGGGGGAGGCATGCTGGGTATTTCCGTGTTTCTTTATAAACCCACCGAACTCTGACATGGATTACAGAATCTTTTCCGTGCGCACTTGGTCTTGTGCTTGCGTGTACACACGAAGTCACTGGTAGGTCTGCACATAAGTTGACCTGGGAGATCGGAAACATCTCCACTCTTAACCCACCAGGCGGCAGCGACCGGGATTCGAACTCACGACCTCCCGATTAGGAGGCCGATGTCTTACCACCACGTCACTGCGCCCGTCAAAAGAAAGAATATCAAAGTCAGACCATTTAACATACGTGCAAACGTTGAACTTTGTGAACTTTTTATCTCATATCTCACGCCAATATACCAAGTATAAAGTAATTTGCTGAACACATTTTGGAATTATCAGCATTTTAGAGGGTGGCATTTGTTCGGGAGATACATTAATTTCGCAGCTTGACAGTAGTGACTTTTTAAGAAAGAAAGAAAGAAAGAAAGAAAGAAAGAACGAAAGAAAAAAAGAGAGAAAGAAAGAAAGAACAAAAACAAAAAACAAAAGTTAGTGTGGTATTTTTGGGTGACGTCTTATCAAGTTAGTCTTATCCGATTGTTGTTAATGCGTTTATTCGGTTCGCTCTTAAAACTGGTTATAACTACGGATAAGGATAACATTTTACATAGTCCTGTCCGATAGCGATAATTGGTTTTGACGCTAGCTCCGCCATAGACTGAGCTATTTCCACACCCTGTCTTTTCAGCGTATTTTGATTATTATACACATGTTTAGTGAACAAACCTCAAAACAAGGCCGGCCACTCTGCCCCACAGCCCTAATGTCTGCCTTCCCCGTATAGCCATTATGTCCCTTGACAGAAAACATGGTTACCTCCCCTCCCTACCGGCATCGGCTTTCATAGACCAGGACAATGGGACACAACTCTGTCGCGCACGGGAAGGGAGGTAACAATGAATCGCCTGTTCTTTTGCGTCTCTGAGTGTCGTGTGCGCTTTTGGAAACAACAAGGTTGGTGTGCGTAGTTCAAGTGTTTTGGTTCTTGGGTAAAATTGTTATTTCTGAATTCCGGAAGTTCTAATACTTCTAAACGGAAATTCCGGTTTGGAAATTATTGCTTCCGCAAAATGAGAATAACAATGTCACCGCTGTTCCTTGTGACATAGACCCCCCCCCCTCTCTCTCTCTCTCTCTCTCTCTCTCTCTCCGGCCCCAACTGCATACACTGGCTAAGGAAAGATTTAGATCCACAGGTGCTTACTGTCTCAGTTTCGGCTAACAGTATCTTGCGCACAGAGGTTCGGAACTTTAAAGGCATACTAACGCACTCCCGTGTTTACAAAGTGTAGTTTGCCCACAATCGATGTCAAACGCACCATAAGACCATATAATGACGATACGTCACCATGCGCGGACCATAATACATGCATTACAGCTTGTTCTAGCCTCTGAAAAAGTGAGGATGTCAACAAAGCCGCGGTGTTCTCTCCCTTGCATCAACGTTACATGTGTTGCCAAATCTATAAATAGGACGATCCAGATCAAAATGAAAATTCAAATATCTCAACATTTAAGGGGTCCTAGACCACAATATTTTGCAGGGAACTTAATTTAGTCTGTCTCCAGCTGTTGGTAAAGCAATTAGCGTGTATAGTCATCGAGTACATATGGCTTTAAAAGCCTAAAATGTAATTTTGACACTGTGCTTCCACCCTGCGTGTTGCCAGTTTTCTTTCGATTGATGTGTCTTTGTTTATTTGTTTGTTTGTTTGTTTATTTTGTTTCTTCTTTTGTTGTTGATATGACGGTGTGGTTCTTCGCGTGGAATGAGATTCTGTTCCTTTGTCTCTTTTATTTTAACTTGTCTGCAACGTAATAACATCGCATCTTCTGCGTCGCTTCTACGTGTTGATGAGTGAGTGACGGGAACATCTCAAATTACGCCAGATGGAATCTAGCAAACCACAGCGAGTCTGAAACGAAAAAGTCGACTCGAACGATCATAGGCAGTCTGAAGTACCGGGACTATTCAGCATGGGAGACCACTCCTGAGTGACAAGTGACGCGTCGAATCATGTGACCGGAACTGACAGCAATGGCGGAGCGAACAGCAGCGACAGTCTCGACTGGATCCTGTTGGGTCGGATTTCACTGGGCTGTCATGTCACGTCTGCTTTTCCAAACACGGCCCCTCTGCGAGGGAGGACTCTCCATCCTATGCTGAGTATGTAACTCTCACGGCCACAGTGTGTGAATGTGTCGGCCGCTTATATGCAAGGAAGATAAGACCTGGTTGTTGGACCTGGTTGAACTGGGGCGTGTTTGGTGACTGGGGCGTTTTTGATGAATGTCTCGAGGACGTGTTAGTCAACTGAATAATGTATAGTCAGTTTGCTGCGTCACATCACAATCAACGCTCTTGAAGACATTTGCGACTTTTTTTGCTTCTCAAAACTGAGGTGCCTCAGGTGTGTGTGTGTGTGTGTGTGTGTGTGTGTGTGTGTGTGTGTGTGTGTGTGTGTGTGTGTGTGTGTGTGTGTGTGTGCGTAATTTGAGATTTTCCCGTCACTCATGATTCTTTCATTATTTTGTTCACTTTTTGCCAAACTCAATGGTTGTCAAGTTGAACTCGGTCGAACGGGGGCGTTTTTGAGGAATGACTCGAGGGTGTGTCGGTCAATTGAATAATGCATTGTGGGGTTGCTTCGCCACCATAGAATCAGCGGGGGTTTTGGGCACTTATCTAAGAATGTTTTTTCAAATAAATATTATTTTGGAAAAAGGTGATCACTTTAAAAAAATATATTTATTCTTTCATTTTAATATTCACTGTTTGCACGTTCATCATGTACCCCCACTTTCAGGATTTCACACCCCCGGGATTGGAGGGGTGGTGGGACTTCAAAACAATATCCGTGTCAATATTAAAGCTGTTTTATCATAGTTGTTTCCCTCTTTTATGTACACACACACACACACACACACACACACACACACACACACACACACACACACACACGCACACACACACACACACACACACACAGACAGACTTGCACACACACACACACACACACACACAGACAGACTTGCACACACACACACACACACACACACACACACACACACACACACACACACACACACACACACACACACACACGCTGTAAATGTCTCTGGAATGCGATCTGAATCATGCAAACGCAGTTGTCAAAAATCATAACCATGCAACTCGAAAGAATTCAGTGTCAAACTCCCGTTCGATCCTTCACAGTGGTGTGCCGTGATGCGGAATATCAGGCACTGCAAGATTCAGAAAGCATACAAGTTCTTAATTCACACTCAAAGGGATCGCAGAACAACAGAAGTTATACATATCCCATGTATATGCATGCGATATAAAAACTTAAAAAAGTATTTAAAAGAGAAGAAAATAGATGAATCCTGACACAGTTTACTCCTCTGTTCAAGCGGAAACTTCATCACAAAAGAGGCGCACTTTACACACACACAAA
>NC_090255.1:32404557-32424557 GCF_037325665.1 Littorina saxatilis
CCCCGACTTATTCACCAACAGAATGCTGTATTTTTACCTTTACTGTATAATGTCTGACTACATGTATTCCGGTACTGACCAGCTGCAGGTGAGACGAAGTGATGGTGTATGTGTATGTGTATGTGCGTCCGTGCGTGCGTGCGTGCGTGCGTGCGAGCGTGCGTGCGTGCGTACGTCAGTGATATCGTGCGTCCGTGTGCGCGTGCACTTTAAAGCAAGGGACATTTTTCTGATATATTATCTGTGGCCCCGTGGCCTAATGGATAAGGCGTCTGACTTCGAATCAGAAGATTGCGGGTTCGAATCCCGTCGGGGTCGGGGTCGGTTACACATACTTTTTTGTTTCCAAAATCAATGTTTTGTTTTAAACTTTAAAATATAGGACTATGGTACTCATTCTGTTACAATACCGACAGGTGGCCCCGTGGCCTAATGGATAAGGCGTCTGACTTCGAATCAGAAGATTGCGGGTTCGAGTCCCGTCGGGGTCGGCTTCACATTTTTTTTCCGATTTGTCTGCGTGTGTGTGTGTGTGTGTGAAGAGCAAGTTGCAGAAAATCAGTGAATTCTTACAGATAATATTCCCAGCCTTCCGTTTCATTTTGTTGATAAAAAAATGTCTCTGCAGAAAAATTGAGGCGGCACTGCGTGTTAACCGCCGCAATTTTAAAAATCAAATTCGTTTGGTCAAACATTCTTCGTCACTGCAGCAAATCGGACAACACCCCCCCCCCCCCCCCCCCCCAAAAAAAAAAAAAAAGAGAAAAAAAGTAGGCTTAAAATTGGAATGACAAATACAGATGAAAAAAAAAGGATTGCATTGTATTCATGATTGTTTCCCGAATCAAAAATTCTATGTATATGATTTGGTTTTGATAGAAAGTGTGCAGGAAGGTTTCCGCCAGTTATCTCTCTTTGATGTTTTGGGTGCTAAGAGAGTACCGTGCCCCTTGCGGGGGCATCAAACATCGAGGTCACAAGCAGGGTCAAGGGGAAGGTCGGCTGGGCGGACAGGAGACAATTGTAGTATTGAGCTCAGTTGACTTGTTTCACCGAGTCAGTGCTGTCACAGCTGAAGGGTTTCGGTTTATTGTTCAAAATGCCCCCATGGGTTATGGACTAATATAGCGGGGATATAGCTCAGTTGGTAGCGCGCTGGATTTGTATTCAGTTGGCCGCTGTCAGCGTGAGTTCGATCCCAGGTTCGGCGGAAATTTATTTCACAGAGTCAACTTTGTGTGCAGACTCTCTTCGGTGTCCGTGTGTTGATAAAAAAATGTGTACACTACATTGGGTGTGCACGTTAAAGATCCCACGATTGACAAAAGGGTCTTTCCTGGCAAAATTGCTTAGGCACAGTTAATAATTGTCTACCCATACCCGTGTCACTTGGAATAATAGGCCGTGAAAGGTAAATATGCGCCGAAATGGCTGCAATCTACTGGCCGTATAAAATTTCATCTCACACGGCATCACTGCAGAGCGCCTAGAACTGTACCCACGGAATATGCGCGATATAAGACTCATTGATTGATTGATTGATTAATAAAACTTGAACTTGAACTTGGTCAGCTCGGGATTTAAGAGTCTTGGTGAATATAAATACAGCGTCTTTAGATTCATTCTGGAAGGCCAACAGATTGACTAAATTAATGTATTAATTTCGCTTTTCTTGCTTTGATGTTGCCGGGAAAGATATATAATATGCTCTACAAATTTGCTCTTGCAAAATAATTATAAGGATGATTTGAGCGTTTTTAGAAGATTCCGCAATGACCTTACGTCTAGAATCGGTAAAAGTTTACTTGTGAATACTATCAAGAAAGCTAGGAAGAAACTGTGGCACGCTAACGAAAATACATTGCTATACACACATATTTATACAAGAACACACACACACACACACACACATACGCACATGCACGAACAAACACACACACGCACATACGCGCGCAAACACACACACACACACACACACACACACACACACACACACACGGGTGTGCGCAGGGAGAGAGAGAGAGAGAGAGAGAGAGAGAGAGAGAGAGAGACAGACAGACTAGACAGACACACAGACTAGACAGACACAAAGACAGACAGACAGACACACAGACAGACACACACACAGACAGACACACAGACAGACAGACACACAGACAGACAGAGTCTGTGGGTTACCGAGTTTGTTCAATCTTGATAGTTTTAACGATCGAGGGTAGAAATCAACAAAAATCAAAAATTGCAAACTTTCCAGAAAATAATGTAGTCAAACGTCATTAAAACTGTCCATTCGAATCGATTGTGTTAAGGAACAAGGTCGGAATAAAAAGCAGTTCGGCGAGTCAAGAGACAATGGCACGCGTCTTGGAGCTGTCAAACTATAGAGTGCGTAGAAACAAAACAACAACAGAAGCAGACAGGCGGACTGCTCTCAAAAAATTATTATACAGGCATGAGACCAAGGGTAGGGCGGATGATGGCGAGAGAGGTGAAGGGACGGGGAATGTTTACAGTGCCGTGTGCCGGGCTGTCAGCAGTGCTCGCCAATGTTTAGCTCAGGCACCGTCGCGGCAGAGGCGCCTTAGTTCTATGCAGGAAAATGCAGCGCGCTATTCTGGTCATCTGGCCAACTGGCGTCCTCATCTCTGAGGCAGACTGATACCACGAGGTGTAAGTTACACCCGCCTTCAGGCTCAGGCATTTTCAAACGCTCGACTCAAGACGATATAATATCAGTAGCTCGTTTTTTGCTCAAGAACTTGACAAAAACAAAAACAGAAAGACGCCGGCATTTTGCACGTTTTCCCCTCCACTCTCTCTCTCTCTCTCTCTCTCTCTCTCTCTCTCTCTCTCTCTCTCTCTCTCTCTCTCTCTCTCCTCTCTCTCTCTCTCTCTCTCTCTCTCTCTCTCTCTCTCTCTCTCTCTCTCTCTCTCTCTCTCTCTCTCTCTCTCTCTCTCTCGGCATTCCCCAAACCCCTTCCCAACTGTGTCTCTCCCTCTGACGTTAGTTAACAAGGAGCTCTCACTTTACGTTCATACTCCCACGCCCCCCATTACACCAACTCTGTCTCTCTCATCATCGTCATAATCATCATCATCATCATCGTCATCATCATCATCATCATCATCATCATCATCATCATCATCATCATCATCATCATCATCGTCGTCGTCGTCGTTGTTGTCGTCGTCGTCCTTATCGTCATCATTATAATCGTCGTCATCATCATCATCAGCAGCAGCAGCACCCCCACCACCACCACCACCGCCACCACCACCATATCAACATCACCACCCCTCTGTTCTGTCCAAAAGCACTTTTTTTACAACAACAACAGCAACAAAGAAACACAAACACAAAACTAAACAGAAAGACAATTCTCAGCATTGTGCACCCAAAAAGAGTCGAGGGGAACTGAAGGGCAAAGTTCTCTTGTGTTGTTTCAACTGGAATTGTTCGCATAGAATGATACACAGCCTCCAGTCAGCGTGGCAGCATGTTCAGACCACATGCCGGTGATTGCGATACCAGCCACTACTGCAGTTGTCACCCTTCGTTGTCGCTAGCTGACAGCCTCTCAAAGACAAGTACAGTAGAACCGAGTCCATTTTAAGACCCCCTAGTTTAAGACTTCTCCTTTATTAAGACCTTGATCTTCAAAATCAGCATGTTCAGACCACATGCCGGTGATTGCGATACCAGCCACTACTGCAGTTGTCACCCTTCGTTGTCGCTAGCTGACAGCCTCTCAAAGACAAGTACAGTAGAACCGAGTCCATTTTAAGACCCCCTAGTTTAAGACTTCTCCCTTCTTAAGACCTTGATCTTCAAGATTTTGTGTTTATCGCATCTGTAAATGTACCCCTATTGTAAGACTTTCCTTTTTAAGACTCCCTCCTTTTTAAGACCGTCTTAAAAGGGGAGTTCCATTGAAGTAACAGCTGGAGATACACGATGCAACGATGCAAATAAGCTCCGTAAACCTAATGCGGGAGATAAAATACGATACAGCCACGCACACTAAATGTAAAGGCCTAATTCCTTAATTGGTGCTACACTGTAACCTCCACACGAAATAATTATGAACACTAGAACTCATGATCGTAATGGCGAAAAACTAACTGGCAACTTATTTCTGCCTTACCTATATAATATACTCGCAAACGGCCCCAGCGATGACTTGGAGAGGACAGCACGTTTCGCCCTGCAGTCCGGACTGACGATCTAACAGCGAACGACAACAAGAAGAAAAAACTAGAAAACGATGTGGTTGAACCATTATTTAACAGATCGATAGAGACTGACAGAGACAGAGGGACAGAGTGAGAAAGAGAGGGAGGGAGGGGGGCAGATCGACAGACAGAGAGAGACAGAGACAGAAAGAGAGAGGACACAGAATAAAAGGAGAGACACTGAGACAGACATACAGGCCGACAGACAAGCAGACAGACATACAGGCCGACAGACAAGGAGACAGACATACAGGCCGACAGACAAGCAGACAGACATACAGGCCGACAGACAAGCAGACAGAGAAACAGGGAGATATATATATATATATGAACATACATAGCAACAGATTTGGATGACAAGAAAAGTATCGCTGCGCTGATGAGTCTACAAATTCGCACATTATGTTTACCGCTATGGCAATAAAATTAAACAGTATAGATGCAACAGCAAACAGCTGTTGCGTGTGTTTAACTCTATATTCGGTTTCGGTCTGAACATCGATCATTGTTTGCTGCTGTATCAACAAAAATGCGCGAATGAACAAAATGAAAACAAATATTTACAAATATATTCATAACTAAAACAAATATTTACAAATAATTATATTCATAACTACGCACCGTGAAGATTATATTAATCAAACACCTTTAGGTGTATACAAATCCATCCTACTGCGCAATTCTGTAAAGGCGTTTTCATGCGCACACCTTCCTGACAAGCTTTGACACACACACACACATACACACACACACTGTCTGTCTTTCTTACTGGTGTGTTTTTTATTGACTGTGTAATAATGTATGTATATTGGGCGAGGACTGCATGTTTGAACAAAGTAATTGTGTATGCTAACTTATCTTATCGTATCGTATCCCCTCTGTCTCTCTCTGTCTCTGTCTCTGTCTCTGTCTCTGTCTCTCTCTCTCTCTCTCTCTCTCTCTCTCTCTCTCTCTCTCTCTCTCTCTCTCTCTCTCTCTCTCTCTCTCTCTCTCTCTCTCTCTCTCTCCCCCCACCCCATATAAACAAGTGTGGCTTTCAGATGTTTACTTATATAGAACCAAGTTTTGCAGACATCAAAAAACAGCTCTCAAAAAGATCCAGTGATGCCAGAGGCTACATCAATCCTCTGTATCCCCTGCCTTGGCTGGCAACCTCAGGTAACATTACCTGCTGTGTGCATTGTATGAAATCTACCACAAAGCGGACTAGGTGTCGGCAGGGGTGCTTAAAGATACGACAGGGGGAGAACAAAAGAAGATAGAATTGTGCAAGAATGTCTTGATGCAAACAGAGGCACTGTGCGGATATAATCTTCTTCTTCTTTGTTGTTGTTGGTGATGTTGGTGTTGTTGTTGTTGTTGGTGGTGGTGGTGGTGGTGTTGTTGTTGTGGTTCTTCTTCTTCTTCTTCTTCTTCTCTCTCTCTCCCTCTCTCCCTCCCTCTCTCTCCCTCTCTCTCTCTCTCACTCTCAATTTCCCTCTCCCCCCCTCTCTCTCTCTCTCTCTCCCTCCCCCCCCCCTCTCTCTCTCTCTCTCTCTCTCTCTCTCTCTCTCTCTCTCTCTCCCCCGCCCCCTCCATATCAGTGTACAACCAATTGTGTCCTTCAAATGTTTCAACTTGAAACAAGACTTTGCAAACATCAAACACAGTTCCCTAGCACGATCAAACAGATCCAGTCACGCAAGCGGCCACATCAATCTGCTGTTTCCCAAATACTACCTGGCAGCTTCAGGTAACATTCCATGCTGTTTGCACAATCTCAAATCAGCCACAAAGCACAAGAGGCTTAGGTAGAGGCTTAAGGAGAAGTGATTAGATAAGACAAGGTTAGACTGAACTAACGACTCGGAAGAACCAAAATTACGTAAGAATGCGTTCATCTAAACAGAAAAAAAGTCGAGGCATCGTGCGGTTTAAGTCTAAAGATTATCGCTCCCTCTGTGTCACTGTCTGTCTCTCTGTCCGTCTGTCTCATCTGTCTGTCTATCAGTCTATCTTGCTCTGTCTCTCTTTCCCCCTTCTTTGATTCCGTCAGTCTGTCTGTCTATCTGTCTGTGTGTTTGGCTCTCTCAATCTCTCTCGATCTCTCTCTCTCTCTCTCTCTCTCTCTCTCTCTCTCTCTCTCTCTCTCTCTCTCTCTCTCTCTCTCTCTCTCTCTCTCTCTCTCTCTCTCTCTCTCTCTCTCTCTCCCACATCTGTCTCTCTCTGTCTTTATTTCTATCGCTCTGCCTCTCTTTGTCTGTGACTCTCTCTCCCCCCCCCCCCCCTCCCTCTCTCTTTGTCTCTGCCCCCGGCGTCTCTCCCTCTCTTTTTCCACCTATCCATCTTCACGTTAAAAGAGGGAGCTTCAACGTACTGTTTACTTTAATGCAGGTTCTGGAGATTGTAAACACAGCTCACGATGCCAGCGCGATCAAAAAGTTCCAGTCATGGTGCCAGAGGCCTCATTAATATCCTGTATCCCATGTCCTTACCAGACAGCCTCAGGTAACGATACCTGTTCCGTGAAACTCTGCAGACTACATGCATGGACAGACTGTAAATGCTGGGATGTTTTGAATTTAACAGTAGTGGGGAATAATTTTTTAAGGAGTTTCTCAGCTAACTCTCTCTCTCTCTCTCTCTCTCTCTCTCTCTCTCTCTCTCTCTCTCTCTCTCTCTCTCTCTCTCTCTCTCTCTCTCTCTCTCTCTCTCTCTCTACACACACACACACACACACAAACACACACACACACACACACACACACACACACACACACACACACACACACACACACACACACACACACACACATACACGAGTCCCATCTGTAATTATAGTGTATATCGAAGCTGTCATTTCACAAAACACTATACACCCCTTTGACACAACCGATTAAAACTGAACATACAACTTTATGTACAGATACTTGAAAAACTGGCACATCAATCACTGAAACTTTGCCAATAAATACAAATACACTAGTTAGTGTCGCTGATTGATAAACATCTATTGAACAGCCCATGGATAAACAAAGGGAAGACTACGCAGCGGGCATTAGCACATTACCAACACGAGTCACCAATAAATACAGGTACAGTAGTACTTTAAGTTACACACATCTGGGACCATCACTGACAATAAATCTAACTGACCTGATGCGACTCACCAATAACTTAAACTCACAAGGTGGCTGTCTAACGCAACCATACCTGAGAGTATTAACTACAATTCTTCGTCAGCTGAGAATCAGGCTCAATTTACCAACAGAAACGCAAGTTCACTGCTCTCATTATCACACACCAGCTCTCACCTAAACCACCACATAGTGTAAATCTAACAGGCCTGACAGGCCGGGATGAGAATCACCAATAAACTCACACAGGGTGACTGTTTAATCGAGTACGTCTACCCCCCCCCTCCCCCAAAAAAAAGAAAGAAAAAAGAAGAAAGGGACGTTTAATTTCTGACAAAACAACGAAAACAAAAAGAAATACCGTGAATGTAACGTTCCAATAACCTACCGCTCTTATATTTTTACACCCCCGGTATAGGGATGACTGTGTATAGGATTCGCTCGATGTGTTTGTTTGTTTGTTTGTTTGTGTGTTTGTGTTCGCATATAGATCTCAAGAATGAACGGACCGATCGTCACCAAACTTGGTGAACAGGTTCTATACATATCTGAGACGGTCCTTACAAAAATTGGGACCAGTCAAACACACGGTTAGGGAGTTATTGGTGGATTAAGATTCTACAAGGACTTATAGAGGCACATATTAATGGTCAAAGGGAAATAACCTTCTCAGTTGGTGGCAGTGAGAATGGTTATTTCCCTTTGACCAACGGGGGTGTTTTTCCTACCTCGGAGGAATTTCTTGTTTATTCTGAAGTTTGGAAGTGGAACGTTAGTAGGCCTAGTCTATCTGTGAAATGGGGCACTAGCCTTTGGCTAGTACTCCTCATAATTTACTAGCAAGAGAGCAATTTTTTAAATTTTTACTCGCCAAACCAACCATTTGTTTCAGCAACTTTACTCGCATTTGGCGAGTAGATTTACATTTCTACTCGCCATTTACATGTTTCTACTCGCCATGGCGAGTAAAATACTCGCCACTTTCAGGACTGCAGTAAATACAGGTAATGTTTACATCCACTAAGGACCACATAATCACTAAGACCACCGTTAAAACTGACTTGATATTACGGGCTAAGACTCCCCAAAACACATTTTGTTTGTTTGTTTGTTTGTTTGCTTAACGCCCAACCGACCACGAAGGGCCATAAGGCAGGGCGGTGCTGCTTTGACATATAACGTGCGCCACACACAAGACAGAAGTCGCAGCACAGGCGTCATGTCTCACCCGGTCACATTATTCAACCAACCAGTCCTAGCACTAACCCCATAATGCCAGACGCCAGGCGGAGCAGCCACTAGATTGCCAATCTTAAAGTCTTAGGTATGACCCGGCTGGGGTTCGAACCCACGACCTCCCGATCACGGGGCGGACGCCTTACCACTAGGCCAACCGTGCCGGTCCCCAAAAACATGCACAGACATAACGAACAACATACCTGCGTGAGTAATATCTTCAAAACATCATTCAAACCAGGCAAAATTCTCCTATTTATAATCGCAGGTAGCTACGCGGCTTACAATAGCACACGCACCTCCTAATACAGGTAGTGTTTACACACACTTAGAACCATCCCTAACCACACGGCTAACACCTGATATAACGGGCTGAGAGTCACCGCATAAAGTGATAAACACACATGTTTTAATCTAACACAACAAACAACATGCCTGTGTGAGTAATACCCACAAAGCATCACTGATTCAAAAAAGGCTAAACTTAACTAGAAGCGTTAGTTAGGTAATAGGCTATTATTCAATACAGTCACCTCTAAACACGGGTAATGCTTACACACACTTGACTTGGGACCAACCACAAAAACAGCGCTTTAGATTACAGACCTAGAATTGCCACACACACAAACACACACACGCAGGTAGACTAACAGAAACACAACAAACACCATACCAAACACCTGACTCACCTGAAAGCACAGACCTCTTTCGACTAAAGGTGAGAGGTCGCCGTTCCACTCGGGACAACAAAGTTTCGATGTCAATGTCTTTGAACCTATCGTCCACTTCGTCCTCTAGGGCAGCCATCTTGGAATCCAGCTCACGTCAAGAAGTTCCGTTAGAACAGGGAGGGAGGGCGAGGGAGAGAGAGAAAGTGAGGGAGGGAGGATGGAAGAAAGAGAGGGAGAGACACAGAGCCTCTACTCCCCTCCTCCGTAAAAGTTCCCCTCCGCTCAGGTATCGAAAAACCCCTGCTTGCTCCTCAGTTCTTGCCCGATGTCTGTTCGCTGCCGGTGTGTTCAGGTGTGTAGGCCTCAGTTCTGCCCGGTACCGTTGGCAGAGTCTGTAGAGTTCTCAGTACAGTCTCTGCTAGCATGCACCCCGCCCCCTTCTTCTTGTGGAAGTTTGGGGGGGACCAAGTCAGAGGCTGTAGAGTAAACGCAGCAGAGATGCTATCACAAGAGCCAGGTCACAATCGGTACACTTTGTCACAGCACCGTCGTGGAAACCGTCGTACTTACAGTGTTAGAATCACATCACGGAAACCGTAGTTGTGATGCTGTTTCTCATTACACTGCATTGAGAAAAAATAACTCCAGATAAGGAAGAAACCAGCTATAGAGCTCAGTTCACTGATGAGTTCACATTTTTTCCTGTTCCGGTGTTGGCACTGAACACGATAAACTTCGACGTCAAAGGTATTTCACTTTAAAAGCAGCATCGTCATTTCTGGTAAACGGCAGAACAGCTGTTCTGCTTTTATCACATCCGAATAACTCCAACAACCAACACTTAGAGCTATTCTGTTTTATCACATCCGAATAACTCCAACAACCAACACATAGAGCTATTCTGTTTTATCACATCAGAATCACTTGAACACAGCCAGCAATAAAAGCAGCGTTCTGAGTTAATCACCTCAGAAAAAAACTTGAACAGACAGCACTTAAATTTTGTTCTGGGTTTAACACATCAGGCACAGACTTTGTGGCCAGAGGAACTGTGGTTTAGAAATCAGTAGACTTTTCTCTCTCTCTCTCTCTCACTCTCGTTCTCTCAGCAACATGCTCGTTTTTCATCAGTGTGTTTTGGCAGCAGCTGCGATACATGTCACTTTGCACAACTTTCCACGCCGCTTCGTCGGCTGAAGCGGGGGAGCCGAAATATCCCAGCAGAACATCCGAACAGACCTGTTTTTCACCTGAGCTAACGGTGTATATCCTCACATCTCAATGCAACGCTCTGGTGCTGCGGCCTTGCTGTGAGCTGTTGCCGTGCCGCTGCTGTGCTGTGCTGCGCTGCTGCCGTAACCCCCTTCCTCTGTCCTGTGTGTGTTGAGATATTCCAGGCTACTCTTCTGCAAAATCTTTAGAACGTCTGCGAGTGTTCAGGCATAGGCAGGATAGCAGTAAAAGATCTTTGGGCAGGGTGGGAGGTTCTGTTCGATTTACTTGCATGCGACTCAAGAACTGTAGTACACCCAGTGTCTGACCTGTCTCAGTGAAAACACCTCCGCGTGGAGGGGTTTTGCTGCCCGCCCAGTGAAGATAAAGAGGGGAAAATGTCTCTGCTCGCGCGGCAGCAAGCAGGATGTCTCTGAACTGAGTAGGGTTGAAGTTACGGAGTTTGAGGGGGAGTAATCTGTCCCTCTTTCCTCGATCACTTTCCAGATGACGGAGTTTGCGTTAACGGGATCTCTGGTCCCTGTCACTCCGATGCGGCAGTGGAGTAAGAGATCGATATCGATGGCAATCAATGCCTAGAAGGGTTGTTCCAAAAGTAGATGAACCTCTCCAGTCTCCAGTTTCTCTGTTAAAAGGAGCATAGCTTCTCGTGTAAACGATCATATTCACCAGAGAGATCTGTTCAAACATGGGAAAGGAGCAACCTTCAAATAAAAAAAAATAAAAAATTTGGATATAATTTTTGGAACGTTTACTTCAAGACAAAACATCACGTTCACATGAACCTCGACCTGACGACCTTTCACGTGCACAAACAGGAGACACGACAGAAACACGAAATTGAGCCATGTTCCGGTGTAGGTTCCGGTCCGGTCCCCCCTCTGAAGTAGTCCCCCGGGGGACCAATTCGTGGCAAAAACTGCTCTATAATGGTCCCCCCTTAGACATCCAGCCTCGTTTTTCTTTGGCATTCAAGCCATTTTCAATCTATATCTTCGTCCGGTATTATGTAGTGCACAGACAGCAATCTCTTTGTTTGACTATATTTTGCAGAAAATAAAATAGATCTGATTTATAATGCCGTTCAAAAGAAAAATCACATGAAATAAAATGAATAATAAATAAATACTGATAAGAAGAAATGAAACCAGTCTCTGATTCTTTCCTTTCTTTTCTCTAAAATTGCTGGTAACATTACTAACATTGTAACAAGAAAAACGAGGCTGGATGTCTAAGGGGGGACCATTATAGAGCAGTTTTTGCCACGAATTGGTCCCCCGGGGGACTACTTCAGAGGGGGGACCGGACCGGATCCTACACCGGCTTTGACTTACAAATCTTATAATGTGCCCCAGATGGTCGAAGCAACGACAAGACCACTTTGGAACGTTTAATTCAAGATCAATCAATCAATCAATATGAGGCTTATATCGCGCGTATTCCGTGGGTACAGTTCTAAGCGCAGGGATTTATTTTTTATTTTTTATTTTTTATTTTATGCAATTTATATCGCGCACATATTCAAGGCGCAGGGATTTATTTATGCCGTGTGAGATGGAATTTTTTTTTACACAATACATCACGCATTCACATCGGCCAGCAGATCGCAGCCATTTCGGCGCATATCCTACTTTTCACGGCCTATTATTCCAAGTCACACGGGTATTTTGGTGGACATTTTTATCTATGCCTATACAATTTTGCCAGGAAAGACCCTTTTGTCAATCGTGGGATCTTTAACGTGCACACCCCAATGTAGTGTACACGAAGGGACCTCGGTTTTTCGTCTCATCCGAAAGACTAGCACTTGAACCCACCACCTAGGTTAGGAAAGGGGGGAGAAAATTGCTAACGCCCTGACCCAGGGTCGAACTCGCAACCTCTCGCTTCCGAGCGCAAGTGCGTTACCACTCGGCCACCCAGTCCATAGACGGTTCAAAAGAACCTCGACATAACGGCCTTTCATTTAAAGTGGACAAGCAAGAAACAGACAGAAACAAAATAAAGAAATGTCGCTTTGACTGAATGTGTCCAATGACAAGACAATTTTTGGAACGCTTAATTCGATCAAGACCAAAGAACACGTTCACAAGAACCTCGACATAACGGCCTTTCATTTAAAGTGGACAAGCAAGAGACAGACAGAAAATAAATAAAGAAATATCGCTTTGACTTAATGTGCCAATGACTCGACAAGACCATTTTTAAAGTAGACAAACAATTTAAGAGCCACGACAGAAAAAAAAACCTGAGAAATGTTGCTTCTTAGAATGTGCCTAAGATGGTCGTAGACATGACAAGACAATCAACAGTAAGCAGTCTTATCTGCTTCGGATTTAAGCATCCTTCACTGAGTTAACTAATTGTCTCCCAGGTACGGATATATCCTTACCCACTCGATCATATGGCTCTATCTAACCAGGTACGAATATATTCGCTCAAACTGTTAGCTTCAGTCGCTTCCTACAACGTCCATCTAACGCCTGCATTCCAGCGTGTTGATACACAGTTACTACACAGTTACTACAATTCTGAGTGACCTGCTGCAGCACAGCTGGTCTCGGCTAAAAAAAAACTTGGTCAACATATATAGGTGGGGTAGAAAGTGTTGTAAACACATGCGAAAATGCAACAGCTTGACTGCTGCTGTGTTATTTTGTTGTTGAATTAATTTCGTAAATGACACCAGTGTCAATCAGGGAAGTGATTTAAGGGTGCGTTGAGACTGGCTGTGAGAGATGCAAACATCCGTTAAGGGATCCCCACAGATGATCCACCTGGAGGATCCCGGTATCACGAACTGAAAACTCTGCCTGAACAATCCTTCTCATTGCGGTCAATGCGCATGCACTAACATGGGGAGATTAATCAGGTCGTGAATAACCTAACCCTAACCCTTACCCTTACCCTAATCCTAACCCTAACCCTAACCCATGGTCAAATGGTCGCATTTTTGAAGTCCAAGATTGGCGCATGCGCATTGACCTCAATGAGAAGGATGGTTTAGCAGAGGTTTCAGTTCGTGACACCGGCCGGGACTCACAACTTAAACGCATAGGGGTACAACAGTCATTCAAGGACCAGGAGATTCATATTCCTCGTCGACACGTGATCTTAATTGGAGCGCTCGTTTTGCCAGAGAGGACAACCCGTGACACAAAACTTTGGGGAACTGTGGAAGACCTGCGCCGAACGCTGAAGTTCATACAATCAGCAGGCCTAAGATCATTATGAGGGACACACACGTCGAACGCTGAAGTTCATACAATCAGCAGGCCTAAGATCATTATGAGGGACACACACGTCGAACGCTGAAGTTCATACAATCAGCAGGCCTAAGATCATTATGAGGGACACACACGTCGAACGCTGAAGTTCATACAATCAGCAGGCCTAAGATCATTATGAGGGACACACACGTCGAACGCTGAAGTTCATACAATCAGCAGGCCTAAGATCATTATGAGGGACACACACGTCGAACGCTGAAGTTCATACAATCAGCAGGCCTAAGATCATTATGAGGGACACACACGTCGAACGCTGAAGTTCATACAATCAGCAGGCCTAAGATCATTATGAGGGACACACACGTCGAACGCTGAAGTTCATACAATCAGCAGGCCTAAGATCATTTTGAGGGACACACACGTCGAACGCTGAAGTTCATACAATCAGCAGGCCTAAGATCATTTTGAGGGACACACACGTCGAACGCTGAAGTTCATACAATTAGCAGGCCTAAGATCATTATGAGGGACACACACGTCGAACGCTGAAGTTCATACAATCAGCAGGCCTAAGATCATTATGAGGGACACACACGTCGAACGCTGAAGAAGAAGAAGGAGCGCTCGTTTTAACACAATGCCGATTTTTTGAAATTCTCTGAACCCTTCGAAAAAACATCATGGTCATATCGGTTAGATTTACTACGTTAATTTGCATCTGTACCGCAGATCTTGCAGAACATTTTCTGGAAAAAAAGTACCAACTGTGCATGTAGGCCTATGCATGATGAAATATCAGTATGAAGTGAGTCCAGTTACCCGCTCTTTTCAGGAATAGTGCGTCGCGGGATCCCCACCATGACTAATATCCAGTACGGGTGGTTTTTTCTGCTTCTCAGTAGTGCGTGTAGGACGCACTGAAGGACGCACAGTTTGGGGAGCGCTGCAGTCTGTCTTTACTCGATCTGTTTCCAGTGAATGGAGACTGTGTTAACGGAATCAGTGCGCTCTGTCACACCGATGTCGCACTGAGCAAAGCAGATCGATAAGGCCAATCAATGCGTACGAGGGTTGTTCGATCAAAGCCAAAGTACGAAGAAGTCAACAGTTCTAATCTCAAACCCAGCGCGGGGAAAAATAGCTGGCCGAATACAAACAGCCTCGCCATAGAAGCTGAGACTTTTACCTGGCTGGAAGCGCCAGTGTGACGTTTTCATCTTTCGCCGTGTTGATATTTCGCTTCTCGGCCTCGTTGATCTAGTATAAACTCTACACTGAACAAAAAAACACCCTTCGATAGTACTGATGAGCGACCTTGTGTACCTTACATTCATGGGGCCAAATTTGTCCAACCAATTTGTTTTATTTAACTTAGAAATTTGATTCATCCTAAAATGTTTCCTTCTTACTCAAGGGACGTAACCACTCAGTACACGTTTTCGAAGAATTCGATTTTGGGGTTGAAATCTATTAAATTTTACCACCAATTTTCTTCACATGCAAGAAACTGACATGCTTAAATAATTTAACTTCTTAATTTTACCAGTCTTGAGTTTATGTCGAGGGGGAAATATGTACACAGGCGAAAGATGAAATCGTGACACCAGCTTCAAGTTATAGAAATACAAAGACTGAATAGACATACAGAGAACACAGGGACTTTAGACAAGTAGAGAACACCCACTGTAAACTGAAGTATTCCACGTTTGAACACACTTGTGAACACTGTGTGAGATACAATACAAAACTTACTTGATTCTACCAGCAAAAGTAGCACACATGGTACCACTGAATAGCGTCTACGATGTGTGCTAGAATAATATAGTATCTCACACAGTGTTCACACCTGGTTACAAAATGTTGGCCCGGTTCAAACGTGGACCACATCAGTTTAGAGCGCGGAGACTATTATAGAGAACACAGAGACTGTACAGTGACTACAGAGAATCTCCAGCCCCTGAGGAGAGACATTTGTATGGGACCAGGCCGACGACCCTCCACGAAAAGCTGCATGGACATGTGGAGGCTCTACATAAGACCACCAGCTTCATATCCAGAACTGGAGCGGAATGCATAGCCCCTCCATAGGAGCCTAAATTGATGACGTCACTGCAATAAAGTCTGTGGACTCCATAAAGTCTCTTATTTCTAATGCATGGACCGCGCATAGAGCCTTATGCCATCCATAAAGTTATAGCAGGCCCCTCCTTCCAATAAGAGTTATGGAACCGGCTATTATTGGAGCGTTTAAAATGGCGGCTGCTTTCATGCCGATTCAGGATGAGAAGAAATTTGAGAAGCAACCGGATCTTTCTTGACCGCCTACATCCACTGAATCGTTACGACGACGTGGAACTGTACAGAAAATTCCGCTTTCGTCGGCAGGACATTCTTGCAATCACGGATGAACTGTAAGAGCAACTCGAACTGCCGAATCGAAAGGGTGCATTGCCGCCAGTTCTGCGGGTTATCTTGACTTTGGGTCAGTTTTTACGCGTGCGGATCTTTTCAAGATGTGTGTGGCGAACTGATCGCGGTACATAATAATAATGATAATAATAATAATAATACGGGAATTTATAACATCAAACACAGCATGCAGAACCAGCAAGAGAGTGACTTATACCTTTATGGCGAGGGTACCGGAATGGATATAGCTGGACTCCAAGTGTAAAGGCGATCGACAAGAAGAAGACTACAGAGAACTGTTATGGCTCTATACTGTCTCTGCAAGAACTCGACTCGTCCGCGCTTCTTTTGCAAACCTTGACTCACGTTCAATCCGCCCTTTCCACGATGAAACACAGCTTTATAATGAATGTATCGACTGGGGCTGGCCGGATCTCTCATCAATAGTCCTGCAGCTATCGTTTGAAGACTTTTTTACTTTTTTTTTAACTTTTGGGAAGACGCTTAAGCGTGCCCTTTTAATCGATAAACAATAACATTATATAACACACACTTGGTATATGTATGTTTAACTGTACATTATTATGTGGCACAGCACATTTAACATTTACTTTTGGCGCGATTTCTTACAATACATAAATGGACAAGAATGTATTAATCTATGCGGTTGTGTCTGCGGTGTCAAAATTTGCGACGTCGACATAATCATGAATCCACACACACACATACATATGCCCATATACTTAAACATTTTCATTTACAAAATATTCAAACGTCTCAACCCTAATTCGCAATGAAACATTACATTTAAATCAATAGGCCTATTGTTTTTCTTTGATGTCCGGCCTCCAAACGACCATCCTCCTCTACACAGTGGAAGCCGACTGGGGCAAATTTGTTATGCTAACGTACCGTCACGTTCTGACTGGCGGAGGGTCCTTTTAAGCTTATCATCATGTGTTCATGTGAACGAGATTAACGTCACTGTCAAGGCGTAAACGTGTGGATACTTCTTGCTCTTTAAAGGAACTTCTGAGACACGAGAGGTTCAGCAATCGAGGTCAGTTCTCTGACCTACTGATAGAGCAGGAAGAAATTGACCGTAGTTATGATTCGTGTTCGGAAATAGCTCAGTCGATAGCGGCGCTGTCTTGAAACCAGTGCCAGTGGGTCGTTATCGACGTGCGCGTGGGTTCGCGGACCCCAAAGTTCAGCAAGGGATTTATTTCCCTGACTCAACTTTGTGCAGACTCTCCTCGGTGTCCGAACACACAAGTTCACAGCGAAAGTTTCAGGGCTTGGAAACACGAATACGGAAAAAGGAGACACACAAAATGGATAGCAACGTACCGTATGGCAGCTCGCTTTCCCCCAATGTGAAAGAAGTCTAAATGTCCATGAGGATAACCTCACATGACTATATTATACCTCATCCTTATTCTTCTCCGTATCCTTTCATCGTCCGCCCATCCCGTTGTTTCTTTGCTACAATGAATCGAATGTTCTCCGTGTGCACAAGCTCTGGTGATTACACATAGTACACTTAAATATCACATTTAGAAGACATTTACTACCAAAAATATTCTCCACAGATACGTCAAATATAAGACTCAGTGTTATAGTGGCCTAGAATCGTGTTAAGCTAGCCGATTTACTGGCTTCATCGACGGTACCATCTCTTTACTTGTGTGGCAATCACTGGGCCAGTAAAGCCAGTCATTACTGATGCTGGACCATCAGTCGCCCAAGAAACTGTGCTGACTGGGATGTCCTTGCCTGCAAGCTACATGGATTTAAACAGCAATTCCGGCCTGCGCCAGTGCACTCTCTCGGCGGACTGTTCTCATGTCCTCCCACGAACTGAATACAGAGAGAAAGCGAACACGCATTGCAGACACTGACCGGAATCCCGCACAGTGTTCCAACTAATTTGTTTGTTCTGATAACAATGGAAATTGGCCTTGCCGCAGCGACGATGCATGAAATCGAAAGTGAGTGCAGAATAGTCAGGAATTGTTGGTATTATTCCAGCGGATCTTTGGCAGACAATCAGATCAGCCTCTTTCGGAGTAAGTTAGTCTTCTTCTTCTTCTGCGTTCGTGGGCTGAAACTCCCACGTACACTCGTGTTTTTTTGCACGAGTGGAATTGTACGTGTATGACCGTTTTTTACCCCGCCTTTTAGGCAGCCATACGCCGTTTTCGGAGGAAGCATGCTGGGTATTTTCGTGTTCAGTTCTATAACCCACCGAACTCTGACATGGATTACAGGATCTTTTTCGTGCGCACTCGGTCTTGTGCTTGCGTGTACACACGGGGGGGAGGGGGGGGGGTGTTCGGACACCGAGGAGAGTCTGCACAGAAAGTTGACTCTGAGAAATAAATCTCTCGCCGAACGTGGGGACGAACTCACGCTGACAGCGGCCAGGCGCGCTACCGACTGAGCTACATCCCCGCCCGGAGTAAGTCAGTGGCTTTTACGGATTTGAGACCTCCAAATATTCCCCATAATTATGCAAAGAGAGCACTCAGGCTGTTGGTTTTCGGTATGTGACCAAGTTGAGGGTTGTTCTTTTCCCATGTCAAATTCTGGCCAGATCTGAGTGTGTGAGACGGGAAGAGACGGGGATTTCGCATATATATTTGCGGCAGTAAAACAGATTTGGTTGTTCTCCCTCGCTGCGGAGTCATTAGATATGTTGCCATCAAGGCGAGGACTGTCGGGTTTAATGTCGTATTAACGTGATAGATAGGATTAGCTCACATAAACATCGGATTTCCGTCCCCGGCGGAGACTAGTGCGCAATAGTCGGATCTCACTGTGTGTGTGTGTGTGTGTGTGTGTGTGTGTGTGTGCGTGCGTGCGTGCGTGTGTGTGTGTGTGTGTGTGTGTGTGTATTTATGTGCGTGCGTACGTGCATATGCGTGCGTGCGTGCCTATGGGTGCGTGCTTGCGTGCGTGTGTGTGTGAGTGTGTGTGTGTAATTCAGTCAGTGCAGACGGGGAATCGGATTATGTTTGATTAGTCTGACAGAAAGAGAGATGTAAGCTGTACACAGAATATTAAACTGAGCTCCAAGCCAGAGTTGGATCATGTTCATAAGCATTGCCTTTGGTAGTATTCATTGTTGTTGATGTTGTTGTTAATAACGATGTTGTTGATGTTGTTGTTAATAACGATGTTGTTGATGTTGTTGTTGATAACGATGTTGTTGATGTTGTTATTGTTATCATTGTTGTTGTTGCGACGGGCGCCGTGGCGTGGTGGTAAGACGTCGGCCTCCTAATGGGGAGGTCGTGAGTTCGAATCCCGGTCGCAGCCGCCTGGTGGGTTAAGAGTGGAGATTTTTCCGATTTCCCAGGTCAACTTATGTGCAGACCTGCTAGTGACTTAACCCTCTTCGTGTGTACACGCAAGCACAAGACCAAGTGCGCACGGAAAAGATCCTGTAATCCATGTCAGAGTTCACGAAAATACCCAGCATGCTTACTCAACGAAAGCGGAGTGAAGCTGACTATGCTCTCAGAGTATAGTGTGGGGAACCCAAATGGGCAAACGAGCTCACACGTAACCAGAAAATTATGGAACGCTGAAGAAGAAGAAAAAGTTGTGGTTGTTGTTGTTGTTGTTGTTGTCAACGATGTTGTTGTTGTTGTTGCTGTTGTTGTTGTTGTTTCCTTGGCAGGGCTCGTTTCCGTATAGTTCTTTGGAGATGATTCTCTTCAAAATAGTTACGCTTCATCAAATGCTGGTTGCTATATCTCAGTGTAATGATAATCTCCTCTTTTTCGACCTGAAGTCGACCCCACTGTGACTTTGAAATCTGACGAGGGTCAACGAGGATCAGTCAGAATTCAGAAGGGTCTGGAGAT